>NW_009711757.1:8183-13402 GCF_000703405.1 Apaloderma vittatum
TAAAAGCAATAAGTAGGTTAGTGCTCCGTGGTCTGGAGCCAGCCGGAAAGTCACAAACAACCCGCAGAAATTCCAGTGGAGAGTCCGAGCGGTGATTTCAGGGATGTCTTCAGACAACGGGTGCTCGCTCCAAGATAATTTGGATGTTAAAGTATCCTATAGGACTGGTTTATTTCAAGTAATCTCCATGGCAGGTTGCGGATTGGTAAAATAAATAATGTGTCTAACACTTAAAGAAGGTAAAACCGAGGATTTGGGGAGCAGATGGAGCACAGAATCATAGAATCGTAGAATACTAGAACAATTCAGGTTGGAAAAGACCCTTGGGATTATCGAGTCCAACCATTACCCCTACACTACAAGTTCACCCCTAAACCATATCACCCAACACCACATCTAAACGACACTTGAACACATCCAGGGATGGCGACTCAACCACCTCCCTAGGCAGTCTGTTCCAGGGTCTGACCACTCTTAAAAAAAAAGAAGAATTTCTTCCTCATGTCCAGCCTAAACTTGCAGCTTGCAACCATTCCTCCTGGTTCTGTCCCTAATTCCCTGTGAGAAGAGACCAGCACCAACCTCTCTACAATGTACTTTCAAGCAATTGAAGAGCATGATGAGATCCTCCCTTAGCCTCCTCTTCATCAAACTGAAGTGCAACACAACACAGGATAGGAGCATCCAACTCCCTATTTAAAAGAATTTTTTTGGCGTGCATTGTTAGTGTATTTGTGTGGAGATCCTTTTGACCTCATGTGACTTTTTTTCCTCATGCTCTGAAACCAGCCGTGTGGTGAGAAGGGATACAAGAAGGGCAAGGATGACCTCGTGCAGCCCCTGTCCCCTCTTCATCCTTCCCTCCCATTGTTCGAGCCCTAAAAAATGTCTTAAACTGGAGGGAAAGGATATCAAGCACCCAACAAATACTCTACGGGACAAAGTGGCTAAACTGAATTTTCTTGTAACGTGGCAGAACGCTGGCGAGTACCCAGCCCCGGGGCATCCGGCTGCAGAGACAAGCCCTGCTCTGCATTAAGATGATAAAATGACCAAAAAAACCCAACTCTGTGGGGAAAAAAAACCAACCCTGAAATAAACAAACAGAAATAATAACACTGAAGGGAGGATCTTTAGATTAAAAATTAACAGCAGCTAGCTGAGGGGCACTGGCACGTTGCTGCAGGGCTCCCGCGCACACGTGCAGGGACTTGCTCAAACCGGGAGGATGCAGAGGACGGATGCAAGAAGGCACTGGGGAGGCATCACAGCATTAGAAACGAAGATAGCATAAACGAGGAATATTTGGGTTTTTTAGTTAGTTTTTTTTTTAAAATCAAATCCACCAGCCCTCAAGCCCTGTGGCGCTGGCTCTACATGAAAAAAATTTGAATTCGCCAAAGCGGATTGATTTTTCTTTACGTTTTGGTCGAACCAGGGCTTCACCCGTCAGAAATACTAACAGTAAATGGCTTGTAGGAAAAAATGTAACATATTAAAAGATAAATATTTGAAAGAACAAAGCAAATATAATTCCTTAATTCCCACCGAGAGAAATAAGAGAAACAGAAGTGTGTTCACCAAGGAGAATATTTGATTTATTCTACAAGAAAATGTCTCTATTTCCAGAATACCACCTGCCTTTCCCATATAAAGTTACTAAAAGAGCTGTCTCTAGCCTGCCCTGGTGACACGTCTGTGACTGTAATTTACCATCCTGCTCTGATTTTTAAAATTCAAGGGACGCTACCAATTGACCCGCACACAGTTTTGTTCCAACCAATTGGGCTTTAACATTGTTAATATGGAAACAATTCGCAGTGCAGGATAGGAAGAGGAAAAAGGAATAAATATTATGCCAGACTTCATTTTTCATCAGCACCTTGTGCAAACTGACCCAGGATGGCAGCTATGCAGTCAGTGTTCCTGTATATTTACACCAGCAGAAGAGAGAAAAACAGAGCTTTAAGCCTGAAAAATGTAACTGGAAATGTTCCTGTTAAGGACAGAGGGTGAGGGACAGGCCTTAGTATATGAGATTACTATACCCCATATTAGGAGGAATACTCAGGCTGCGTTTGCTTCAGTTCTGGGTTAGAGTTTTGTTTAGAACTGAGCACAAAACGAACTGGCACACACCTCAAACGTGTCAGGATCTTACTTTTTGCTGTTTCTGCCTCCCTTAAAAAAGAGCTGGGACTATAGGAAAGGTACGATGGTCTCTTCTAGCTTTAAATCTTACCCAGGTAACGACAAATATTCATTTAAACTGCTCTGCCATAGCAAAGCATTTCAAAAGAAAAGTGGGACCCTCCCTCCTCCTTACTCATCCTCCTCCAGCACTCAAATCCTTGCTCCACCTGCATGGAGGTTTCTCCGTAAGTCAGTACTCTTCACGACATTTTCCGTATCTTCTTTTTTTCCTCCTCCCTCTCTTTGCTTCCAGCCTTGGCAGGGTTTTAACAACACACTGCCTGAAATGTGCTTTTTGTTGCTCTTTGGATAGGATACGCGCTCGAATAAAATATACAGACAGCAAAGCTGTGAGTGGCGTGAACCCAGCTTTGCTTTCCCATGAATACCATTTTGCTCGTACGTTGTCATTTATTTTTAAGACCGTAGGCAGGTTAAATCTGCCTCAGATTGGCCCCCTTGCTATAAATTACCCCCCTTTTTCCCCTTGGGATTTATTTTGCTTTCACCTTCTCAAATCCAGCGCAAAAATACACACGTAGTAAAAACAGGTTTTGCAAACTCCAGGGCCAGTATAAATCTTTTTACTTCCAGGCTGTTTTTAATACTGTACGGAAAAGCTTTCCCTTAGCATACCAATGTTTCTCTGCAGCCCCTGCAAAGCGAGCACTGCAGCACACCATGATACGATAACATGAATAAAAACCAACTGAAAAAGGGGCTACAGCGACCCCCATTATTCCACCCAAAAGAAAAGCTCGTCCCTATCGCCGCGTTCCTGCCGCCAGGTTATTTGTTTGGCTTTTCTCTCCATGCTTGTGTCTAAGAGCTGACCGATTTCTTTTTTGTATTCCCGGTGAAATGTACACCTCCTTTTTAACCACTTTGTCATTTTTCTTCCACACATTTTCACTTCCCTGGGGCTTTACCTTCACCTGGCCTGAAGAGCCCTGGGACCAGAATAAAACTGCTGCTCATTCCTGAGAGCAGTTTCAACTCCGTATTTACTAAATATGTCAATTTTAACCTTTGAAAACTGAGGAAAGCAGGAAAATTCAAGTGTTACTTTCAGCACCCGTATGGCACAAATTTGCATAACGGTATAAACTAAACATGAGCAAGGAGGGATGGGAGACAGAGTATATAATAAACTCATTTTAGCATTAGTTCTCAGTTATGTGGCTTGCTTTGGCACGGTAATAGATCACGGAAAGCCGCTCAGATTGCCCCAGTCTTGGCGAAATAATTGCCTTAGAATAGGTTTCCACAGTCTTGGGACCAACAGCAAAACTGAACTGTATTTACTCATTTGAGGAAAAAGACTGTTTCCTTCAGAGCCACTTTTTGGATTAAACTCCAAAGATTTGGAGACGTCGGTGGCTGTGAAAATACCTCCACACAGGATCTGAAAGAAAAGTCAGCCAAAGGCTTGATTAAATCTTGCAAGGAGCAGAGCCCGCAGTCCCTGGGATGACGCCGGGTGCGCCACCAGCCCCATGAAAGCCCTGCCAACCAGTCCAACTGAGAAGAAAAAGCGGTAGCCATACGAAAGCAGGCCCACATTTTGTGCCATAAACTCAAATTTTACTGACAAAAAGCCACTGGGGAGCTGGAAAAAATGGTTTCCTTTACTCCGAGGGCAGATGTGTGTGTGGGGTCCCTCCCAACAGCTAGGACTTGTGCAGAGCAGGGTCTCCGAGAGGTGCTCTGCAGCTCTTCCAGTAAATCTATCCCCCTTCTGCAGGTAGCAGTGAGACTTGATAATGCTGCTTGTTCTCCTAAGAAAAAATAGTAGGGTTCAGGGAGATGCCAAACTGCCAGCAACCATAAAAGTAAAATCTTGTTGAGATCTGATTGTAGCTGGACCTCAAGTCAGCCCAGCTATGGTGGGGGAATTTTTCCTTCTAAGACAGCTCTATTCTATATAGTCTGAATTTCTCTTTTTTTTTTTTTTTCCCCAAAAAGTCCTTTTCAAGCAGCTAATGGGAGTGATTTTGAGCTGCAAAGGGATTCTGGCTCTAACATCTTTAGGGAGGCTGGAGCTGCTTGTGCGGAGCTCCAGAGAGAGCTCACACAGGGTGTGTGGCTGGACACCCTTCTCAGCTGGTGTAGAGGAACAGGGGGTTGCTGACCCACCACAGACCTGGAGAGGAGATGGTTCATGTGGTTGAGATGGTTTTTTTTCTAAAGAAAGTGCCTGGACAACCAGCCTAGAGAGATGGAGAACCTACAACTGATGTGACTCCAGCAACCAGAAGACCTCAGCTTGGGCACAAGACCTGCTGCAAGCACGGGGTGTTTGCAGGATCAGGGACATGAGTCTTCAAGGCCTGGTAACTAATTTGCAACAGAATAAGAATGAAAACTTACATTCTAAACACCCACTTTAACATTCAGATTCAAGATACTAGAGATAAAAGACACATAAAGTTTGTCTGAATCCAGTGCATTAGTTACACAACACGGGCAGATCACGGCAGGGTTGCACATACTCCCTGGATCTGCGATCTTGTCTACTAGCTCGACAAAGCCCTTTGCGTTTTGAGAAAAGGAATAAATTTCAACACCACTCTGGACTTGGGTAGCTTCAAGTTGTTTGAGCCTGTGGTTTGCCTGCCCCGGTCTCCGAGCTGGCAGAGCATACCAACGGAGAAGAGGAAATTCCAGCCTTATTGCAAACTTCAAACAGAAGAAATTTGCTGCCTGACGACTCTCTCAAAGCATACTGACAGATGCCTGCAGAGAAGGGATATTTATATTTTTGCACATAAAAATCCACATTCAGCCTCTCCTTAAACCCCCCCAAGGACGGGGACTCCCCCCTGCCCTCGGCAGAGCATCCCAGTGCCTGAGGACCCTCACTGGAAGGAAGGGCTGCCTGAGACCCAACTGGAACCTCCCTGTAAGAGACTGTGTTAAAATGTTTGTCTCAACCTTGCTGAAATTGCCCACAAAGAAAAGACTGTGATGAAATTGCCCGCGCAGAAACTTCAGAGCTGCTGTTTGCAAGCTTAGACCACTGATAA
>NW_009711758.1:0-9166 GCF_000703405.1 Apaloderma vittatum
GGGGGCTGCGGTTACGGGGCGTAGCTGGGTGACCCGGGAGCTGGTTGTCTCCCCTTACTGTTACTCAGCAGTTCTCATCAGTCTGAATCACAGGACGTTGGTTTTCCGTTTTGCCTAGGTGATGAACGTGCTGCAGCCTTGACGACCCTTTCATATGCGTGGTAATATCACAAAACTTAAAAAAAAAGAATAAGGATGCTTTGGGGTGTGTTGCGTAACTGGACGTGCTGCTCACAAATACTCTTTTTCTGTGTAAAACGGAAATACAGGGTGATGCTGTGTTACAAGCTGGTTTGAGCGTCAGGTGTGTTTATAATACCTTGTTAATGGGGCTTGGGGCCCTCGGGCCTTTAAACAAAAACACTTAGGGTTGAGGCTTTGGAAATCAGCATTCAGCTTAAGAAAATAAATGTTATCGTTGTTGATAGAATAACAGCCTTCTGGTAGTTACACCCTGATATGTCCTTGACCTTAATTCCACTGTATGCATGTTTAACACTGATATCTTTCTTGATGTGTGCAGGAATTTAATTACCCTCTAATTCTAGCCTGTCCTTTTTTTTTTTGATACAGTGCTTTGTGTCCCATATACCCAGGTGTTTTAGGAATGGGATTGCATCCAGTGCATATATGCTTTTTTAGACTGATGAGCATCTAAGGGGCAGTTCTATGCCAAATATTGTAATGAGGATTTTGCTTTAACATTTAGCTCTGGAACATAAAGACTAATGTGAGTTTGTTTTAACTTTTCAGTCAGATAGTATGTTGTTGGTCATTACTCATGAGAGTAGAACAGGTCAGATTTGACACTTTGGAATAACAAGGTCAGGGTTATTTTGGCTTTTAATCATCTAAGAATTGGCGCCTTTGCTATAATTTTGCTTATATAAGAAGTTGAAATTAATTTACATATTTTCAGGAGTTTTGATAACATTACGGAATGGAAACTGGATTTATGTACACATGCATCCATTAGAAATGGACTAGTTAATTAACAAATTAACAAAAAAACATTTCGCCTGTTTAGCATCTACCAGGTTGATGTTGGGGTTATTTTGTGATTAAAGTATATTACTAAATGAGGAAGAAACAAATGATTTCACTGCCAGAATTCAGGAAAATTTATTCAAAAAATAATGATCTTACAAGCTCAGAAGTGTCTCCTGGTGAAAGGTCATGGGAAGAATTTTGGGGAAGTATTACAGCATTCGTATGTATTTGTTTGTAAAAATTTCAGACCTTAAACTTGACTAGGTCGCGTGTCATAAATTTCATAGAATCATAGAATGTCTTGGGGTTGAAGGGACCTTAGAGCATCTAATCCAACCTCTCTGCCATGGGCAGGGATACCCTTGATTAGACCAAGTTGCTCAAGGCCTTCCAGCATGGCCTTGAACATCTCCAGGGAGGGGACAGCCACCTCCGCTCTAGGCAACCTATTCCAGAGTCTTGCCACCCTCGTACGGAAGAATTTCTTCCTAAGATCCAATCTAAACCTATTCTCCTTCAATTTAAATCCATTTCCCCTTGTCCTGTTGCTGGACACTCTTGTAAAAAGTCCCTCTCCTGCCTTCCTGTGGGTTTCCTTCAGGTATTGGAAGGCAGTTATAAGGTATCCCTGGAGTCTTCTCTTCTCCAGAAGAGAATTTTTGACTTCCAGAGAGCTCCCGTATGCAACAGTTTGAAAAAGAAGTTACTATATCCTAGGTGGCATCTGCTTCTTCATTATTCAGATTATTCCCTCATTTAAATGAAAAGCTATTTTCCTACCTTTTCTGTCTTTACTGAGTAATAATCTCTTATCTTGTCTGCAGTACCTACAAGTAATATAAGCTTTATGTCTCTGTTTCTTCTTGAGAAAAAGTCGTCATAACGGTAACTCTGGAAGGAGCTGGAAAACTGGTTAGTGGTCAGCCATATGAATGGTGGGCTTTGTACTCTCAAAAATCCTTTCTCTACCCTGTTACTTGCAAGGATAGACAAGATTTGTCAGGCAAGCGGTGTTGGAGGAAAAAAAAAAAAGGATGAAAAAAAGATGTTAAAGAAACTCTTTGCTGCCTGTCAGTGAGTGAGCTTCCAGCCGGGTCACTGGTATGGTCATACTTCAGTTGTTCTGTGATCAGCTGGGGAGTGTGAGAGGATGTTTTGGGGATGATTTTCCCTTTAAAGGGTAGGGGAAGGATGTAAGCCTTGAGGCATTGAGAGTGCATCAGCCTGTCAGCTTGGTGCCAGACACAAATGTCTGCCCTTTTGATTTAGGAATAGGTGAAGCAGGGAAGGGTATGCTGTCAGGTTGGTGGTGGAAAACCTACTTCATTAGTGGCATATATTCCACAAGGACATCATATCTAAAGGGATAAATTAAATCGAAGTCACTCTTCAAAACCTTTAGTTCTTTATTGTTTGAATGCTTTATATGAATTGAATTAGATCTGGGGAAATTCTGGAGTAACTCGTATTAAACGTCACTTACTTTGAGGATTCTTGTCTGACAGTGTTTGAAGACTGGGAGATAGTGCTCCTGACCTCCCAGAGAAACACCTCAGCTATTCCCGCAGACAGGTTGTTGCCTGCCATGGGCAGGAGTGCGTCCAGACCAAGAATAGGCTGAACAAGTGTCTCCTGTAATGCTTCTCATGCTGTCCTGCCTAGGGCGCTGCTCTTTGTGTGGGAAAGGCTAGGGGCAAAGGCAGATTTTTATTTTTTTTTAAATGAAACATGATTTGATGTGAGTTTTGATGTGAAGCCAAGGTGTAGCTTCTTCCTTCTCAGTGTAGTTCATTGGCTTCCTTAGTATTCCTGCACCAGTGCTTAAACATAGGTTCCTATCCATTAAATAAGTTCTATCCCAAAAGTTCAAATACTGCATCAAAGGATTGAAATGGCACAAATTGAGCTGCAATTTAAAATTTTCACTTGAATGTGCTCCACTGCTCTAGCTGTACCCAGAAGTGTGAGGATAAGAGGTAAGTACAGTGGAGTTTGAAGCTTCACTAGGCTGATGTTTTACTTTCATAGTAATTCTTGTGTATCTAGTGAGCATGGGCAAGAGCCCTTGTCTGCAAGCTATCAGGTTTTTACACGGGTGTGTGGAAAAAACTTGCTGCCTCTCATTCAGTTCACCCACTTATCAGTTGTTGAATTTGCTGATGCTTAGCTCGTCCCTGTTGGCAAGAAGCTGCAGTTGGTCTCCAGGCAACGCAGGTCCGGCTGAGCATCTCTGTGCCTTGCTTGAAGAGGTGAAAATTTTCCATTGCGGTGAGAGGATTTTTCCTCTCGCTAATTCTTTTATCTTGCTTTCTGTCTTGCCCAAGGTTATTGTATCTTTGAAACAATATAGAGGTAGTTTTCAAATATTAAGAGGCTACATTTTAGAATTTTAAGGTATAATTGCATATATGTGTTTCTGTAGCTTTTGTTAGAAATAGCTCATTAGAGTGTTATTTCGGGCCTTTCATAATAGCTGTTTTGTTTCAAAATAATTCTTTCTTCCTCCCCTTTTGCAAAAAGCCGTATGACACAATACCATATACTGTAAGTAGCTAGAAATTTCTCCTCTTGCAAAGTCTGAAATACTGGAAGACATAATGGAAGCAAAATTGTTTGTTCAAATGCAGGTCTAACATTGGTTTTGTTTAATCACGTTTGGGAGCTTGAAATCATCACTGAAATATTTTGCGTCTTGATTTGTGTAGCGCCGTGTCCTTGGAGTCCAGACTGTGTCTCAGAAAGATGAGGTGCGTTAGGATAAGGTAATGATAATTTTCATAGCAGGTACAGAGTGTACTCTTTCACCACTGCTTATCAGGCATTTAACCCTGTGTCTGGATTGCTGGTTCATGTGGAGGATTGTCTGTTGGAAACAGTAGGAACCAGCAAGTGCCCAGGTTCTACTGGAAAGGGAATGGCTTGCTCATAAAATGGTTTTGACCGCGGAGAGTTTTGCTTTATGAAGATGAACTCTGTGCCTTGATGAATGGTTGGGCGAGAGAGGATGCAGATGGTAGCTGGTTTGGAGCTCTGTAGGGTGCTCATCAGCCAGCTTGTAGCCCAAACAGAACAGATAAGTACTGAATTCACGCCGTGGCCTTTCAGCTGTCCTGTCTCTCTTGTTCTTTGTCTTCTGGGAGAAAAATAAAAATAAAAATTGGATGCCTTGCTGAAACTGCTTAATGATGCCCCAGGTTGTTGAGATGTACAGTGAGCAAGCTCAAGGACAGAGATACAATTATTTAGACTATTTTTCCTCAGAAAAAAGCACACTTAGAAGAAGCAAGGGTTTGGGGGGAGTTAGGCCAGAATCTGTATTAGACTGAGCACAGCAAAAAATGGTTGGGTTTTACTTATTGATTTTATTTTCTTGAAGCACAGAGTGCTTTGAGCATACCCAAATATCTGTGCAGTGCTGTGATACGGAAATTTTCGCCTGAAATGTTATTAGTAATTGTGGGTGCTGCCTAATTTCATGCTTACTGAAGATAACCTCTTTCTTTTAATATTTGTTCTTTTTGGTTTTCATATCTTCAGAAGAACACTAATTTATCTGCCTTGTGTTTTGGATATATGGGGATGATGTGATGGCAATTGATTATTTTTTTTAATGGTTACGTCAGTTAGAGTAATGTAGTTCCTTGTTACAAAGATGCGAAGTGAAAGTGCTGACAGGATAGGCGGCGTCTTGATGCCTCTGAGGTGTTAGCTCTTTCAGAAGGTTGATTCATTTTAACTGCGGCTATGAGGCTAAAGTGATGGGTGAATGTGTTCATACTGATATAACTAGCATTCTGACTGGGAATATGTTCAAGCTAACAATTTCTGTAGGAAAACAAAAATGGATCTACCTTAATAGAACCAGTCAGCTTGCTGATGAGACATCTGTGAATATGAAAGATGGAGTGGGAACAAAATGGTTTCAATAGTCATTTCAGAAGTCATGGAATTAAGTAATCTCTGAAGCATGAGGGATAAATCAAGTGAGAACTGATTGAGCAGCAGTGAGTTGCATGGTGAGAGGACTGTCCTCCAGTTATTTTGTTTCAGCAAAATCTTTCATATATTTAGAAGCCGAATGGTGATTTCCTGTTCTAAAGTGAAAATAATGTTTTAGCATCACTGTGCACAGTTTTCTTCCAAAAATTAGAATGGTCTATCATAAACTTAAATTCTTGAATTATTTTTTTCCTGACAGTATGCTGTTTTTTAGAAATGCAGAATTGGAACATGAGCATGGTGTGGATGGTGGTGCTGTGTTGCAGGCTTTTGAAGAGAAAATAGTTTTTTGGCAGTCATGCTGTCTGTATTCCATTTTTGGTTAGTGACGTTTTCTCTTTGAAGACAGTTGTGCACACCACACTCGCTTGTGCTGTAGAGTCACTGACTGCTGTAAAAATTGCCTGCAAAGCTACAGAAGTGTTGAAGGGAATAAGACTTACCATAGCTGTGTCCCGTTACGTGGGCTAATGAAACTAGCTAGCTCTTCTTGCATCATTAAATGTCTGTGGGGGAATGAGAGCAATACAGCCAAGCTCCTGCAGAAGCTTCCCTTTATAGATTACTGAGATGGATAGAGGTGTTTTTTTCAAGTGGTTTCGTACTGCTGTGTTTGAATTTGTAAACTGTATGAGATGGAAATGGATTAATGCTTTGACAGTGATTATTATGGTGAGCCTGTAATTGGTCCCACAAGGTATACTATGAGATCACTGAAAGATGAAACATGAAATACCTAAATAATTATTTTGAAATACGTATTTTTCAAGTACAGGCATGTTGGTACAAAAGACCTTTTTTTACCACAGAGGAACTGTGCTTGAAATGAGTTACATTTACCAGGGAAAATTTTTGTGACTTCTCCTTTCATTTTATTGTGCCACGTGTGAGTCTATCTTGTGAGATACCTTTCCTGTCTTTACTTGCTCCTGTCCAGTTTGCTGCAGTTTAGCAAGAAGCACACTGAAATTATTTTGTATTTTTGGGTTTTGAACTTCTGTAATTGCTCAGTCATCCTGGAAAGAGCTGGATGTTCAAAGTCTTAGGACCCATTTATTTTCATAACTTTTTGGGGAAAGAAAAAGTATATAGAGGTCTCTGAATCATATAAACCCTTCACTTTAAGATGCAAGCCTGGGTTGCATTATCTGGTTTGAGGTGCGTTTTCAGGAGTTTGAAATGTTTCAAACATAAATAAAATTTTAAAAGATGTTAAATGCAGCTCATGAACTTGAGCTGTTTTACAGCGAAAACTCCATATATTATGGTAATCAGAAGTAAATTCTTGGAACCTACACTTGAAGAATTACAGTCAAAAATGTGGGTGGTCATTTCAGGTCTGATGGCAGTCTCCTTCTGGGCTACTTCTTGGGCATTTTCTGCAAAAGAGACTAAACTTCATCTGAAATATGTTGATGGTATAGATGAATATACACAAAAGTGGGGTGCATCAAATATGTAACTGTGTTTTGGGCACCATTCTTCCTGTAATAGTTTATTTGTAGATGATCTTGCTCTGTGTTCCTGGAAATGTTTTCTCCAGGAGATAGACTGGATTGTAGGATTTGGACATCTAAGCTTAAATTCAACAATCTTGTCCTGTGGGCCACTAGTGCTCATGGTTTAAAAAGTATTAGGGATTGAGATTTCTGAAGGGAACACAGACAATCTGTGTGTGATTAAGTGAATGTGACCTTTGAAAAGGACATGACAGTTGTCCTCTTCAGCATCTTCTCATATATGACAAATTGGTCACAACTCAAGGACCAGTCACCAAGATACCAAGTTCTTGTATTGTCTAGAAATATGGTTCCTAGACTGCTAAATTAATGATAATAAGAAAGACAGCCTTGGATTTACTTTGTTATTGTTGGAATTTTCGGGGTGTCTTGAATAACACTTTTATGTGTGTAGTTCAGACAGTTTAGCTCTTGCTGTCATATTTTCAGAAGATTAAAGGCTGAATGCTATTTTGGTTTCTCCACAACAAAGGGCAGTATTGTCTTTTTATAGCAAGTGGTGTTTTAGCCGCTGGTGCCAGACGACTGTTTTAAGATGGGTAAGTTTCTAAATAGGAAGTTTAAGTAGCTTAGTTTTGGTGGTTCAGTCGTCTTAGTTTCCATGGCATTTTTACTTGGACAAGAGACTAGTTCTTAAATTACACAATTCCTGGAAAAAACTACATGGGTCAGAATTGCCTGCTTTCTTCTGGCTGAGTATGCTTAGTAACCTGTAACTTGGCTTTATTTTAGTTCTTGGGAGATAAAATAGTTTTACTTGAGAGGTAGAACTCTGGTGTTTCTCCAGAGCTTTTTGCATGTAGTTGTTAAGCTTGCACATTAGAAATGCTGTAAGGAAAAGTGAAGGCTGTTGCTTTTGGGGATCTTGAAATATTAGTTTTATTGAGATTTAAGAAATTGCAGCTGAGGGGCTGCTCTGCGTGCTTCAGTTCAGAAAAAGCTCTTGGAAACCGTCTTGGTTTTGCTTTCTCAGACAGAACAGTTGAGGAACTGGGTTTCTCCTACTAATGTAGAGCTGGTTTAAGGAAGGTAGGGATAATGAGTGTGCATGAAGAACAGTAATAAAACACTATGCAACTTCAGATTTTTTTTTTTTGTTGTTTGCTACCTTGACGTATTATGCTTAATGCTCACTAATACTTTCTTTCACCTGTTAAAGTTGTCTTTTTGGTATTTGCTGCAAGAGGTGGTTCTGCAGCCATGGCATTGAGTTTATAGGCGTGAATATGTCTTAAGCTGTTTATTTTTTTTCATTGCAACTACTACTGTGTTTGAGTTATGTTTAAAGGAAGACAAAATTAGATCTCTGTTTAGAGAGTAAAAGGAGGTAGCATAAACATGTTGATAGTTTAAAAAAATTATATTTTGTGCTAGAAGTCCCATCTTTCTATACATTTTTTTCTGCATCTCAGTACAGCATCTCTCATTTCTGTATTATAGACAAAATTCTTAGTGGATAGAAAAGGCCTGATGCTCTTGCTACAGAAAAGGATCTCTAAGGGTGCTGGCTTACACTTCTGAGAAGTTCATAGCTGAACGGGATCTTGAATGTAAAACTTGGGAATCCTTTACTACTGTAGATAGTGTTTGGACTGCCCTCACTCTCAGTGGAGAGGGACAGGTCTAGAGGAGTAATACCTTCAGGTGTGCTAGACCTGACCTAAGGTACTCAAAAGAACTGTGACATTTCAGGATGGTTTTTTTCAGTTTTAAACTGCCTGGAGATTTTTTTAAAATTATTTAGTGTTTTTGAAGAGATGTTAAATGTTAACAAAAATGATGGAACAGTTTTTAAAAAAAATACTATTTCAGCTGTGTTTGACTTGTCATATGCCCACGATAGTGGAGCTCTGATACAAACCATAGAATCTTCTTGAAATCTAATGCTAGTGGATGTTACTTAGCTTTATTGTTCAGTTCCCCCAATAATACATCAGGAAAAATGTATACACCTTGATACAGGGAGTTCCTGTAGTTGGCACGGAGGAGGGCAAGTACTGCTACCTTAATTTATTGAACTAGTGTATAGATGCTACTCAATAGTAAGCATGCATTCCTCCTTGGTGGGAATCTTTTGTTCGCAGTCTAATGTTAGAAATAGGATTAGCTTTCTACTCTGATAGGCCAAGACTGCTATCCAGTTAGCTCTGTCACATTCCCAAAGGATGTTGCAAACATGTTTTGGAGAAACTTTACATGAGTTCATGTGTAATTTTGATTTCCTAGATGCAGTCTGTTTTCTGTGATAAATTAATTCAAGGAATTTTTCTTTTTCCTTTTTATCAGGTGAATTTCTTTTGTTTTTCCAAACTACAACTACGTGGTTCTGCAGTTACCAGCCATTTAATAAGGGCAGATTAACGAAAAAAGAGAGAGAAAATAACATTATATCAGCACTTTTAACAAGCAGATGACTTCTTTTATTGGTCTAGCCCAAGCACGCTACGTTCAACGAGGGTTTTCTCTTATTTTGTCTTTTTGCATCTGTAGGTAGTTACGGTAGGCTTATTACTATAGTGCTTGACTCCCATCATGATTTACCAGGGAAGGCTGTCGCAAAAGTATTTCTGCTTGGAAGGGGAATGCACAGTGTAGTTTTGGTATGTAGGTGTAGAGGAATTGATACTTTACTTCTGGATTTGCAAGTTTTCCTGCTG
>NW_009711758.1:9197-15213 GCF_000703405.1 Apaloderma vittatum
TTTTTTACAAAACCTCATGCTTACTCATCTCTGAGTACAAGTCATGTGGAGATAACTTAATGATTGTTACATTGGTTTACTGCAGAAGGGCTTAAATAACCTTGACTTGTGTAGAAACTTGTATCTCAGCATCTTTTTTTTTTTTTTCTCCATCCAGCCAGTTGGTTTAAAATTATACTTAGTGAAAAAGGTGGGTGTTTTTTTTTTTTGTCCCCTCCACACTTCAGTCTGTCTTTTAAAGTAAGCTCACTGGAGTAGTTTTCTGAAATATGTTATGGGGCTGGATATTTCCAGACATTGGCCAAATTTGTTAGTGAATATTACAAAGGCATACAGCATGCTACTTACTGCCTTGTATTATATTTTCTTCTGGCATTTAGGGAAAACAGAAAATGAGACAACTAAAAAGCTGTCTGTGTGATGTCTTCTCCCCCCACTTGGTGCTATGGCAGTGGCCTCTTCCCCCCATGATGTTGAAAGCTGTTAAGTCTGCTGTATTAAATTTGTATTACTTGCTGTTTATGGGGTAGTTTTTTCTTTACAACAAAAAATAAAATCTGAGAATTGACAATGTCAGTGCCCCCTTGTGCTGAAGATAAGCGGTTTCCTTAAAATTAGTGACTAAAATAAGTGTTTGTTTCCTGTAATCCTACAGAGTTTAAGACTGCTCTTGAGCCTTTTTTTCAAAACCATAGAGTGTATATGAGCGCATTATTAAGTGAGCTCTGCATTTCTGGCTTAATGAGATAAAAATATAGAAACTATAGCTTTAAATGTTGTTGTATTGTTGCAACTGAAGATATGCAACACTTCAAAAGCATCCTACTGTAGAACTTGAATTATTTTTAGATCTATATTGCATCCTCAAAATAGTTTTAATTAATGCAGAGGTCTTTTTTCCTATTAAGAACGCAAACCGTCTGTTGTACAGAGTTTGCTCCCTTATCTGTGTGCAGTTCATCTTTAAAATTTTGTATATCTGAAACTGGTTTAAGGTAACTGATGAAACACTAGAGGATTTGAGTATCTCCATTCTAGTCTTAAGAACTTCTGGAGCAGAACACAACAGAGTAACTTGAATTCATGAGCCAAGCAGCAATTTAAGTGAATGTTAGAAGCAATTCCTTACAGTTGTTAGACTAGGCAAATTTGCTAATAAAATAGCGTTATGTGTAGAGGAATGGCAATGTTTATCATCAAATAGAATCAGAGTTGTGCGAGAACTTTGAATCTGAGTCTGTTTAATATATCTAATGGTTTTAATCCTCTGATGTTGCATTCTCTGCTTTGTATTTTGTTCTTTAATTCAAGGAATGTACCTTGCTATTTGTACAGTAACAGAATACTAGTAATGGAACACGTAGTTTGGTCACATAAGGACTTCTAAAATTCCTGTAACTATTCCAATTTGATAGGTATGTTGTGAGTTCTCAAAGGTTCTTACTCTGCTTCAATCGTGAGAGGGTCGTTCTTTGTATTTAATTGTAATGTCTTGTATTGTAATGACTTAGCAACTCAGACCTGAGGTGCCTGTTCAGTTTTATGCATAAAGCAAGTGGTGGGCTCTCACAAGCATACCAGACACTTTCCACATTGATAATTGCATCTTCCTATGCCCTTTCTCAGCTGGTATTAATTTCTTCCCGAGTATTCTTTGGGTTGAAGCAGCTTTCTCTGGCTTGTCTAATGGGTCTCTTCCCCTCTCCCACCCCACTGGCTAGCTGTGCCATTACTCTGTTCCTTGGAACCTCTGAAAGGGGCTTAGCTCTGACTGATTCAGTGAGGTTACAGTGTCCTGCAGCAGCTCTGCTCTGCAGTAGCTACCCCGTCAGCTTCCTCTCTGCCTCATCAGCTTCCCAGTGAACTGAGGAAAGGACAGGCAGAAAGCTTTGCTGCCTTGCTATTTCTGTCACTGTAAAGCTGATTTATGGCTGCATGGAGCTACATATACTGACCACTCAAAAAGTCTGCACTTAAGAGAAACCAGTTTTAACAGACTGGTTAGGACGGCAGCTCTACATCAGTAATTCTGTTATTACGAAAATTTAGGAAGAGGTGTTCTTTTTGAGAATGTTATAGAGGAAGGAGCAGCTGGGTAATTGAGAGCTGTGCTCTCCAGAGGATGTATTTGTTAATGCAATTACGTATGGGACTAAGTCGAGAATCTGTAATGACATGAAATACCTTCCAAAGAATACTGTCACCCAAGATTAATATTAAAAGATTGAAAACATGAGTTTGTTGTGGTGTTCTTTTGATGGTCATTGTCATACATGAATAAGATGTCTGTGCGTGTCACTTTTACAGATTTGGATTTTAGACATCTTTTGCTGTTTAGTGTAAGAATGATATTGCCCAAGCTATTGTTAGTGTGTTTAGATGAGTTTTTATTTGCCTCCTTCAAGTTATATCAGATTTTTCTCTTAAAATTCTTGACATGTGAAGGAATAGTACTTTTTTTTTTTTTTCTTGGCTGATGTGTCCTTGGAACAAAAGATCTTAGCCAAAGGCAGTTAAAAGCAAGTAGGAGGAAGAGGGCAGGGTACGCTGAGCCTGCATTTGGTATCTGGGAAAAGTGCCCAAAACCAGCTGCTCTGTGTTCTTTCTTGCCCAAAGAGCATTGAAAACAAACTGGGTGTAGAATCGGAGGAAAAGCAGCAAAGAACTTCATTGTGCTTATGCTGGTCAATATCAGTGCCAATTGAAGCTATTGGGTTTGGGTCAAAGTTTTTATTTCTAAGTGCAACGAATTTAACATACTTGTGGTTTATGGAAGTAAGGTATTTATAAATGAAACAGTGGAAAGTGTTTCAGATGGGCATCACAATTGTGCACCAGGTTCTGCTGTTAATTGGAGTGGCAAGATTCCCATTGTTTAGTAGAGCTACATTGACAAACAACTCCTGATTGTTTGTAGTGGTAATGTTAAAGCATGCAGCAGAAAAAGAAACAACTTAAGATCTTACTCAGAATTTTTTGTAAGCGGGAAAAACTTAATTGGATGAAAACAAACTAGGTAAACAAATTAGGTAAACAATGCTTTTTGTCTTGAAAGGCTAAATATTTGTTCAAAAATGCAAACTAAAACCTCTGGATTCGTGAAAATCTAAATTATTGACAATTGTGTGGGCTTGCTGCTGCCTTCTGAGCACTGTTACTCTGTTGAAATCGTATACATGTTACAGGTTTATAGGAAGGGAGTAAATTGCACAAATAAGGAGCTTGGTTAAAGGCTTTAACTGTGTTCAGCAGTCCTCTTGCACACAGTTTTATTCTGCATAGCTGTATTAATACAGCTTTTTTCAGCAAAGGCACATACTACAATAATCTTGTAGTAGAAACAGAACGTGGGAGTTGCATTATGGTTTTGGAAGATAAAAACAGAAGGAGAGCTTACTAATGCAAGCACGGTAAACTTGACTTCCACGAGTTTCCCCTTTTATCTCTTGTAGATTCGCATTTGCCTTGTGGTCATGCAGACTCGGTACACTGACTATGTATAGCTGCTTCTAACATTTCTCTCTTAAGAACAACTCTGCCTAAATATTTCATAACTGATATTTTTAGAATATCAGAACTATGAAAAGCTTGCTTTGTTAGCCCTTATATAGGAAGTTACACTGTGTGATGCACTGCCAGATTTACTGTTTCAGGAAATGGTGAAGTAGCATGAGTAGTCCTGTCTAATTCAGTGCGCAACAGTTGTCTTGCCGAGTGTCTGTGGTGCACCATGTGCGGGTATTGTCCTGACCACTTGGGTATATGTGAAAGCAAACAAGTTGAGCTTCTACTAATGAGATCCCTGAAGCTGTTGGGTAAACAAGGTGGTGTGCATTGTGTGTGTTGGAGGTGGTTTTTGCTAGAGAGTCATTGCTATAGCATAAACATCTTCTAGGCTTAACTCCTGATGCAGTTCTGCTCCGATGCAGTAGGACTAGGCTTAACTAGCTGTTTGAGGTTAAGGGATGTTGCAAAGTATTTTCTCAGTTTGAATTGCTGCAGCCACCAGTCAGTGTCAGGGTCCATTAGGAAGGTGGCCACAGAATGGTTACGTTGTCTTGGAAAGAGGGCTGATGTACTGTGGTGCTGTTAAAAGTGGCTGTGCCAGCATAAAGCTCTGTCACTGCATGATCATACATGTGTAACTGTGCCTCCTGTGAAAGCCGACACTCTTCTGGCTTTCCCTGGGAAATTCCAGAAGACTGGAGACATTGTTGGCTCCAGGGAATCCTGATGAAAACTCATCAGGCTTGCAGAATTACTGGTGAGTTATGCAAACACAGAGTGATGCTTAAAATCTCTGTAGTACAGAGTGGAAGCAACTCTGAGAGCTGTACTCGGGAACTGGATGTGGCTGGCAAAGTGAATGTTTGGTAGAAGGCTGAACTATGTTCTACACCTGCTGGTAAGCCAGCTTAGAGTCAAGTCTAAGGTGAGGAGCAGTATGGCCCTCTATGGAGTGGGTGCTGCCGTGGGCAGCTGTGGACAAATGTGTGACTAAAGCACTGGCAGTGTCAAATTCTGAGTGCAGCAGCCGAGGTGGGTCAGACTGCCCAGAGTGAGGCCAGGTCTCAGGCTGTCTGGCCTGTCTGGGCACCACAGCGTGGCTCAGCTGGGTTCTAGCTGAATAGGTTTTTGGAAGTGGTCTGTGGCCTAGACGGAACCAAGTGGCTCTTGCTTGTGTGTCTCCAAGTTGTCACGTTGTTGAGGTAGATGAGAAACTTCTACAGGGATACAGTAGTTGTATTATGAAAAAATACTAGAGAAGTAGTGTAAATAGTTTACTGAATTTGCTCTAATCTTAAAATATAAATACAGTATCAGAAGAGAGTGTTGTTTATGGGAAGTACCATTTCAGACTGAACTTTACATGTTCTCGCAGAGGGATTTTATTTTCTGTATTAAATAATGTGTGGGGATTTATTTATTTATTTTTAATACAAAAAGGCTGGTAACTACATGTCAAATAAGACTCTTGAAAAAAAGGAAATGGGGAGGGAAAGTAAGTGGTATGTAGTGAGTAAAACTCTATTGATCTGTTGTCTTTAGGTGCAGGTAGACATTCCAGGAGCTGAAGTTCAGTTCATCGATCTGTTGTTTCCTTAAGCAGTTTAGTTGTTTAATTCAGTTAATGCCCTTACGTACAGGGCACACCGTAGGCGTATGTAGTTCTGTTAGTGCCGCTGTTTTAAGCCTGCAGGTCTCTGCTTTTTCAGTTAATGTAAAGCTATTAAATATCTAAGGAGGACAAATAAAAATAGGCCTGTGACCTAGAACACTTTGTAGTCTCTTTGAATTAAGTGCATTATTGTTCGTGTAATGATCTTCAGGCAAAATAAGTATGGGGTTGTTTTTAGCTGAAAAAGGTTAATCATTAAAGCTCGAGTTTAAAATTAGAGCAACTTAACTTAAAAATTTACTGAACAGTAGAGATCAAGACAGTCCTGTTTTGTTTTTTAGCTTTGTTCCTTTAATTGCGTATTGAAGCGCAAGTCGCAGGAAGCTGGAGGCCTGCCGGTTGAGCAGGGTGTGCTCACAAGGGTACGGCGGCAGAGCCTTCGGGTGCAGATGGCACAAACTGCTGTGCCTCTGCTCTATTTACGCAAAAACAACTTCTTGGAAAATGGTTTATTAGTATTGTTTTTCAACTGGAAAGTTAGGATCTGTGAAGTATTTTATAAATACCAGGCATGTTGGCATGGATGAACCTGTGAAATAAGTGGCCAGCCTGCACCTTGGCTGTCCTTGTCCGGAATGGAGGAACTGTGAACTCGGATTTAAAGGGAGGAATTGTAAAGTCGGATTTAATCAGGAATTTCTCAGGTGGGCCTGCGATGTGGCTGTTGGCCTTCAGTGCCGGGCAGGCAGGGATCGCTGGGAATGTTGCTGCTTCCAGCTCTGTGGGCGGGCGCAGGAGGGCGTTAGGCGTAAGTGGAAGTAGGGATCGCCAGGGCTTAACATCAATAGTTTTTAATTTAAAAAAAATAATAAAAAAATGCATGAGTTTAGCACGCAG
>NW_009711759.1:0-3810 GCF_000703405.1 Apaloderma vittatum
GATCAGCCGAAGTGTTGGGAACAGGGGGAGGTTTTCTTTCCGACGCCGGGGGGGTCGCAGCACGATCAGCTCCCCTTGGGTGGCACTAAAGGCTGCAGCGTTGGGAAACTTCGCCTGTCGAAATAAAAACAGCCCGAGCCTTTGGCAGAGTGATGCCCAAAGGATTTCTGAAACTCGCTCTCTGGTGGCAATAACGCCTTCCTTAAGGGCAGCCACAGCAGAGTGCCCTGCGTCGGAGCCGCAGGTGGGACCCAGCGGTCGCTGGCCGCAGCAGCCACTGATGGAAGAGCTGGGCCCTCCTGGGTCTAGACTGTGTGCCGGGACACTAGAAATTGTTCTGCAGTAAATAAAGTCAAGGAGTACAAAAAGCCAACTACAGAAGTCTACTGAAAATATCATCCCTGCTGATGAGCAGGTAGATCAATTTGTAGTCAATCTGGTTTCCTGGCATAAAGTTTATTGTACACTTCAATCACCGCAGTTTCCTGCTCCTTTCTACTGTTTTAGAGCCAACTAAATAAACAAAATGAACAATGGATTCTGTTATTATGTGCATCATTAACAGGATTGTTTATTAAATTCTTAATCAGTAACATCTGCTTCCTTACTTGTTCATTGAGGACAAATAGTAATTTGGTTGCTGGAACATTTATAGCTGCTTAACATATGCAATAATGAAGAATTATCTCTGACCTTTCAGTCTGAATTTACAGCAAACACAAAATGCCACAATGCCATGCTTAAAATAATCTCCAAAAGGAGGCCCGTGCAATAAATTGTTAACAAAGTCTTTTACTCTCTTCAAAAGTAAAAAAGATGTTACAGCATCATCTTGTGCTTTAAAACAGAAGGCAAAGCAATTCTTTGATGTATTTTTGAACATAACATTTTCTGGCCAGACAGAGCATCTCAGACTCTTTTTGTGTATGTACCATGGCATTTGGCATTGTCCCACTGCAGAAGCCACAGAATGGAAGCAACGGTATTTTGTAAAAGAATAGTAATTTCTCTAATGGTCTGAAAGGGGAAAAAAGGTAATGATAATCTAGATACAGTGATGAAAGAACCTCACAAAAAGCTGAAGCATACTCCTCTGTCTCTGCATTTTCCATAAGAGCAGTCAACAAAATAAATCAGTATCAAGGAAAACGTTTCATTTGCAAACAAGCACTCAAAGCCATCCACCAAACTGCAGTTTGTTTGGTAAATAGACTCTGGAAAGGTAATCTGATGAAAGAGAAGTTAAAACTTGAATTTCAGCCTTCAGTTTAGATGCTGCCATAATTTCCAGCTAAAAAAGAGAACAGATTAATGTGTGATGCTGTAACAGCCTGATGTAAGGTTAGGTAATTATTTAAGAATTGTGGGCTGTGCATGTAGAACTGTAAAGTCAGAATTACTGGAAATGGTGCTGCAAAATCCCTGTCCCTGCGCTGAGATTCACTTTATGGTATGTTCGTGTGTTCTCTCGTGCATATCTCACAGTAACACAAACAATTTATGAGAGGAGTATAAGCAGGAAGGAGAAGGCACACACTACTTTTTCTTCCTTCCTAACCATTTCACAATATATGCCTGCACTGAGATAGAAGCTTTAATAACTACAGGCAAGATTAGGGGCCTAGTACTAGTAACGCTGTAAGGCTTCCCCTACTTGTAAAGATGTAATACATTCTGTAATTTTTAGGAAGGCAGCAAAATCCCATGTGATCATCAGATTACCCGTGGCAGGAAAGCTTAAAATGCTGCCAGTTGTGGCCTGTGAACCACTGAGTGCCACTAATTCAGAGAGACATCCCAGGGCATGGGCTTTCTCAATCTTGTCTTTCTTTAGGGCTGCAAAACCTTACTGGTTCTGCTGTACTAATAGTTTGTCGTCATGAAGAGGTAACAGGATTGCAGACGATAGGGTTTGTTCTGTGGGGAGCAGGAAATAGGAAACAATAGCTTATACATACTTCTTTTCTCCACATTGGCTGACAAGCAATGTAAGGTCTCTTTTGTATACTTGCTAACTTATTTTGATCTCGCTTTGTGAATGGAATCAGTGCATCTTTGCGTATATTTAATCTGAAAAGAAAATAAAGTTGTTAAATTTTCTCCTATACTTAAAGAATATTTATTCCAACATTTCTTTATACTAAGCCAAAACAAGCACCAAGTCAGATTGCGTTTCCTGTCTGTGAGACAGAAGAATACTTCTGTTTCTGTTGGAGAAATAACTAACCTCTCCAGATCAGATGGAAGGAGACCAAGCCACTTTATAGATGGAACGGTGAGACGATGGGCCTCAAAAGACATTGACTGAAATAAGAAAGGTCAGCTATAACATTTAGTGACTTTTAGTTTGAAGTATTTGAGATATATGTGTTGCAAGGTCACGATCAGATTTTATAACAAAGGTAATTAGGTATTTTCGCTATCGGAATGGCACAGGAGAACCCAGGCGACAGAAGCCGGCCATATCCCCTGGCCAGGCGCCGTTTCTTCACTAAGATTTCCACCCTTCGGCCTATGACAGATTCCAGAACAGTCCCATTCAGGCTGACCCAGTCCGAACAGTTCTGGTTTGTTTTTTACAGGAAATATGTGTCTGATGCCAAAAAAAAAGAAGAAAAAAAGAAAAAAAGAGCTGGAAGGAGCAATGACAATCAAATTGGGAAATTTCTGGTATTTTCTGCTGGAAAGTACCACATCATATGAAGGTAGCCCGAACAAAGGTTAATCTGGTCTAGCACCATGGGTAGGGTACAGGAAGTATCTTAGGGAAAAGTGTAAAAACAGACAAGTGATTAATGTTACTTCTCAGAATATTCCTCCTGCTCCCAAGGGTTTATGACTCCAATTTTTTGAGCCAGAAGTGGTGGTGGAGTAATGTTTTTTTTTGTCAGGTTGCTTTTAGGATCCATGAAAACTTTTGTCATCTACAGCCCCCTACAGCAAAGTATCACAGTTAAATTACATGTTGTCTAAAGAAATACTTCCGTTCTTAGTGCTGAACTTGTCGTATTCTAGTTTCATTTGTTGCTCTGTAACTGAATAAAATAAGCTTTCAAAGGAATTTGACAATCTAATTTAATCCTGGAAGATGGGGTTTATCAGTTCACACACCCTTGTAGGAGAGCTGAAGTGTGACAGCTCACTTGAAAACTTGGGAGTTCTGACTCTCCAGATGTCCTTGAGGCAATGTTATAACATATATTTGAACTCTGACATCATTGATGTCTGAGTTTTCTGCACTTTTTTTTTGTGTTGGTTTTTTTTTTACTTTGGATGTTCTTTCTCCAGTGCTCTACTGAACAGATCACCCATCTGCTCCTGCCCTCTGCCTTCACCCTAGTCTGCCTGCCTTCCATATTGTCTTCCTGTACCTTGTCTTTCAGCAACATAATATAACGCTTCTCTCTTGTTCCCTTTGCCTCGTCTTCCGCAATGTTCCGTGCTCACCCATGTATCCAGAAGCAAATTCTCACCCCAAAACAAAATCTTTACCAACACAACATGATTTTGTGGAGAATCACCCGTCTCACAAATTATGTCTTCCTCTTCCCAAGGTCTCTCCGGGCTTCATTTCTCTTCTAAGCCAGAAACAAAGTAAAACAGAAACACTTTTCTGCTTGGACTGCCTGAAAACTGCCTGTGCAGCAGGGAAAACTGTGAAATATAGTTCAGTGAAACACCTGTCATTGTTATTTTTGTTACAGGAAGAAGCAGATACACGGGGTCTAAAAACTCTGGTTTTGTGTTGAAACAAAATGATAAAGGGCGGTAACTGTTCTGAAAAAAAAGGGTATAACACGTCATACATTC
>NW_009711759.1:3820-14332 GCF_000703405.1 Apaloderma vittatum
TGCTTCAAGGCTGGGCTACAAATCAATGTATTTGAAGTGGAAAAATTATACTCACCACAGATCCATATTTGTAGATGCACATTATTTCTATACCTAGGTTGCAGAATACCAAATGTCAAGTGTCTGTTTTTCTGCACTAAGAATTCAATTTTATGGTGTAAAAGTTATGGCTTTATGATTAGTGAGGTTCTTTATGGTTTACAGTTATTTTGGCATGTGTCAAAATATTCACAATTTGAGCATAATATATCACCTTTATATAGTTAAATGTTTCATGCTGTCTGTGCACAGCCAGTTCAAACCTAAAGATAATCAGCTCTTTTACACATTGTCCAGTATCTGTCATGAAAACTGGTTGGCTTTATCCTGTGTAATCCCTATCTCTTTAATACTACTGCTCTGAACAGCTGCTTCTCATTTTGCAGTAATCTCCCTAATTTCAGGTGGGATCAAGGTAGATACAGAAGAGATTTTCTGCATTTGGCGTATGTGAATTCAGATTCTGCATTCCAGCTGAGCATGCACACTCATATACACAGAATGCCTCAAGAAATGAGGGAGATTTCAGAACTGCTGCTGATGTAACAAAAGAGCACATCCAGAATGTGATGGTCTTGTTTTAGGATTAACTCTACTCGTGCTGGCGTCAAACTTGTAGTTTCTAGCTTTCACTATTCTAAACTATTGACACGTGCATTATTATTAATGTAAATCTATGTCAACTACTTTAAAATCAATAAGCAACTCACTTTGTTCAAATATTCTATTTTCTTCATGTCTGTCGGGCCTAAGGATCATCACGTAGTTACAAATTTTGCTTTATACCAAACTGAGCAATGTTTGGAATCACAGAATCACGGAATGTTTGGAGTTGGAAGGGACCTCTAGAGATCATCTAGTCCAATCCTCCTGCCAGGCAGGATCACCTAGGGCAGGCCACACAGGAACGCATCCAGTCGGGTTTACAAAAGTTCTTGTTATTTCCTTTTGTTTTACAGAAGGAATAGTGTAGCCAACAGCTGGAATTTTTAACAGAGCAACATTTGCAATGGTATCATGGAATCATGCAATGAATCATAAAATGCCATTATCCTTATCCTCATTTTTAGGCCCACAGGTACTTTCAAAATCTACTTCTATTCTGAGCTCTGAATTCTATACTATTTTTTTTTCCTTTTTATGTACAAGATTCTTATTAATGCCCCAAAGCCCAACCAATGATCGCAGAGGGGAAGGCTATATTGAACGGAGATATAACGACAGTCCTGATGTTTCAGTTAAGCTCCTACTGTACTCCTACATATATTCTGCATAAACTAAGAACCTGCTGATTGTGTTGGATCCCTGTACTCTGAGTACCTTCCCATACAAATGAGAAAAGACATTCTAAATAAATTTTGCTTTCTTTTCATGTCATTGAACCTCTACAGATTTACCATGTGGATCTGCATCCATAAGGGTGAAAATAGGAATTTGAAAAGAATCCCACAGCTTTCTGACCAAAAGTCGTGTATTGAGATCTGGTACGCCTCTTCCCTAAGGAAATAAAGTAAAAGCAGATAGTTTTAAATTAATTAAAACAACATTTGGCTACATATGTGTTTACATTTGTCATTTAAAAGCAAGCAAACAAACAAAATCCTGGCAGAAATATTTCTCCAGCAGCTATCTCGCAGGGAAACTTCTATGCTCCTATTTTGGCTCTGTGAGGAGGGAAGGAGGAACAGGCCGGGGAGCAGCAGATGTTCTGGATTACAGGCACTGCAGAAGCATCACACATCCCTCTATTAAAGGAGGCAATTTATAAGATCAGGGAGTTGATGTACCCTGGTATCTGTATGAACTGGTGCAAGAAGGCCACTTTTTTCTTCCAGAATGTATTTGTGGCACTAACAAAACAAAACAAGTTCTTGTTAAGCCTGACTATAACTGGACAATATGTGGCGCAGTACAAATGCTTATCTCTCTTAGGGATGGGGATCTGTTTCTTCCTCACTGTGGGCCAGATTTGTGCAGAACAAGCAGGTATGTGTATTCTGTTGACCATTCCTAGTAATTCTCCAGGCTCCATAGCTCTTTCAGTACAATCCAAAATCAGTCAGTTCTGTTTCATTTGGGTTTGCTAGGATCCTGAGGGACAAAACATTACTCAACAGTTAAGCCTTTCTGAGACTGAGCGGGGCAGCTACTTTGCAGCAGCACATGCGGTTGATAAGCTACCAAGCTGTAAAGAGATGTTTGAAGGAAGGAAGTGCCTAGAAAGTGTATATGCATTTCTATGAGGACAACAAATTTTTTTAAAATGTTGTTGGGCATGTTCCATATTAATTTTACTATGTCTTTTTGACCAAGTTTGAGCACTACTACAATGCTAAAGTATTATTTAAATTCTTACATCTAGCTAGACAATATGAAATGTAAGATACATACCGTAATCATTATACATGGGGACAATTTATTGCAGAAGTCATCATCCAGGAGTCTCTGAAAAGTTGCATCTTTTTCTACAATTAACATAAATTTGGCATGTGAGATTAAATCTTTTCTGTTAAGGCTAGCTCCATGTAAAATGATCCCTCACACCAATCAATTAAAACTAAATGTCCTAAAATACCTATTCTGGAGCCAAAAGCAGTGTTCATGACTCATTTTCAGAGCCAACTAGCAAAGAAAAAATTACCAGAACATTGTTTAACTTGGAATATTCTTTGTTTTTACTTTATTTTCTCAGTCTACAACAAGAGTTGTTGCTCAAAGGATACTTTTAATTCCTTGAACATTAGATGGCACAGTGACTGCCTAAAACAACAAAAATGAGATTAATCATTTTAAATAGAGAAAATTATATATTTTAAAATAACAACATTAGGTAATGAAGGACACAATTACATCCTGAAACAACCATTCATCTTCTTTATTCAAGATCACTCTTGACATCTCCACCTCTTTCTCAGCATATTCAACCATTCGCATGCAGCTCTATTGTATGGTTGTGTAGGAGTCCTCCTGTTACAACAAGATGCTTTTCAAAAGTGTTTGTGCAACTGTCGTAGGAGATTGTTCATCACATGGGCATTACAAAGATAACAATGTCCTCATTAATTTTTTATCTGTCTTAGCCAGAAAAAAATTCATTTTGGTGTGAAGATTGCAAACTTAATACAAGCTTAAAACATTTAAGTATTCTTTCTGGAAAACCATGAAATCCTTTCTTTTATTAACCTATAAGTTGATTTTATAAGGATTTTTGAGCAACAATTTGAAGACATAGTAATGTTTACTTTACATCTCATATTAGGATTGGCTCAATCTGGCAAACATATGGATAAGAAAACAGGAACTAGAGGAAGAACTTGGCAAAAGAGTATGTATATATTGAAGTGTGTGGCCTGTTTTAATTTCTGACTCGTAAATCACCTCCGGTGCCAGGGTGGAATAACTCAATAAATAAAAATATGAAGAGCTGTAGAATAGCATTAATAACAGGGGACTTTGTGCGCTGCTTAAAACCAGCATAATAGATAGCTAAGGTTATCTTTGCATTTTGAAATTACGGACTTAGGCTTATAATGACCACACTTTCCAGGACATTCTGACAACAGCAAGTCTGAGTTCTGCTCCTGCTTTCATATTCTGCACGGCTATAGGAAATCTTTCAGGACTAGTCTGGCTGAATCCCATCTCTTTGAACCACTTTTGGCTCTTGACTCTTATGAAATCATGGTTATAAACTACCTTTGATGAAATCAGTTGACAATGCAAGCCCTTCTAATGTGTGTAATTCCTGTAGAAGAGATAATCCTGAGACCAAACAGCCTGATATTATATACTTTTGGCTGTACACTGCTGGGCACGTGAAGACAATAGCAGCTCTTATGCTGATGGAATGTCAACATTAAACTTCTGTAAATGAGAACATAATTTGGGTTCAGAAAGAGATTTCTTTCTCTAATCATAGGGGCTTAGTCCGGTCTCTCATCCGTGCTGTCACTACTACAGGATTCTGCCCAGTACGGCAGAAGCTCATCGAGGACCATAGGAGTATGTTAACTCAGGCTGTAAAACTTGTTTGCTTACTCTGCCAGAAATCAATTGATTGTGACAGAAATGAAGCATGTTCAGAGTAATCAGGATTCTTTGACTCAGAGCACTTATTTGGCAGAATACTGTAATACAAAGCATAAATGTTCCTCGTTCCAGAATTGCAATACAGTTGAGCAATACTTCATATCTCTCTTTTTTCACCCAGGTTGTAATGTCTCAGTTTGCCACGAGCATAGGTCTGTGTAATAAATGTATTCAGTAGCCTGAGCTACAAGTGCAAGATACCCTGCAAAGACAGATGCTATAAATTCCTGTTTTATAATACATACTGTTGCACTGCTGGTACAATTCACTTTTGTCCCATCTTCCTCAGTGTAACTTAAATTACCAGCAACAAAACCTTTAGTGGTAGAGAGCTGAAAGAACAGTAAGTTGTATACAGTAAATTGGAAGTTCCATGCTGTTTTGTTGCTATATTGTACAAGCCGAACAAGAAACTTCCAGAAAGAAGACATGCTTACAGTGAATTAACAGCATTTTTACATAGAAAGGCATGTAAATATGAAAGGTCCTTACATCCCTGACCTACTTTAAATTTTCAAATTTAACAAATTGCTAAACAGATATCTTGCACTCTGAAGTTTAAGCACTGCCTTCACTAGAAAACAGGAGAAGACCCTGTGATCTTACGTGGCAGTTTGTGCCAAACTCATCGGAGCAAGCAAATTTTATGAATTTTCTCTGAAGAAAGAAACCTTTTGAGTGCTATGATAAACTGTAATTAAGCTTCATTTGCACAAACGACACATTTTAAGTACTTCCTACTGATAATTTTTCTTTGTATTTCACCTTTCAGGTGAATCTATATGATTTGGAAATAATGATAATTGTAATGAGCCACTTACTATATGTAGACTTCTCCGAGGTATCCTAAGCATGCAAGAAATGTCATTGATTATATTGTCCACAACACTTTGGCTACCAAACAGTTGTGTATCTGAATAATATATATCTCTATCAAGAAAAAATATTGTGTTTGTAATTATAATACTGAAACAGCTGTAGGCTCATGAGAATTTTATCGAGGGCTTGGATAATCAGATCAGCCTAAGGCATTTTATGTAAAGGAATCCATTATCCTACAGGTTTGCATCCTATAGGCTGGTTTTCATGATAACGTTCTTAAAATATAATTTTATTTGAAATTATAGAAATGTAGCGTGTTACCTTTTAGTTGCGTAAGTATTGCTTTGCACCATCTTGTAGATCATAGATAATATTTTGAGCATCAGAGCTGAAAAGATACATTGAAAAAATATTTTATTGATTTTTAGATATGCATATACAGTAATTTCTCTTTATACTGACCCATATCTGTGTCTCAAAAAATAAAACTTTGAAACATATATTTTGATGTGCTGTGAAAAGACAGAGAGACCGTACTAATCAATAGACTCAATAATTTCTAGCATAACTAGAAAAAGTATGACAGAGTTAAGTGAGGGAACGCATGCCCTGCTGTCCAGGACAAGAAATTAAATGACTAAGTTAGAAAAAGAAATTAACTTATTGTCCATATTCCAAGACTCCTTTACTAGCTAGCTGTTTGAAGAATGGTGATGTTTTTGCGTTGAGACCTTTTGAATATGCCTTCAATTGATACTCTTTCAGGGAGGGCAGGAACTATAAGAATGCTGTATTAATTTCACTGTCACTCACTATAATTTAATAGAGAAAAGCCGAAGGGCTGGTCTGAATATCAGGTTATATTAGCCATACACTTCTAAATCACAGTGCAGAAAAGTTTCTGGGTTTTTTTGTGGGTTTATTTTTTTTTAACAATGTTTTGAACTAATATACAGGAAAACCCAAGAATTCTGCTTTGGGACTTTTTTAACTTACCAAATTTCAGTGCTGATCTAGGACAGTCACTTCTTATCTGTTTTGTAGGACAACGTGGTATCATCTGCAGACCTACAGAGTCTTTAAATCTGAACATTGCAAACAAATATATTAAAACCGTAAATTCACTAAGTATAGGTAAATTGTTCTCCACAAGGTAATTCAGACTCAGACTCCTTTCCAATAATCACATATGCTAGTGCTGTTTTCAGACTCGGCACAGAAACTATCAGCTCGGGTGGAGCTGGAGGGCTCAAAGGAAAAGGGCAGGCAGTAGTCACCACCTGCCAAAACGACCCTTTCGAATCACTACCGAACCACCCCTGCCCGTTCCTTGGCTTCAGCACAGGAAAGGGTTTCTCAGGAAGATGTTTCAAGACTGAATTTAAGCCTAAAACACATAAGTTTCCAGACAAAAGTAGAGACAAGAAAAATATTTTATATATGTTTAAAACTGTTAATGTACCAGCATCAATTATTTTTTTAGCATGAAAAAGGAATAAGTGACAGGAAAAAGTGTGAATCATTATTAGAATACAAATCAAGGCAGACACAGTGACTTTCTGATGTATAATGTACAGAAAAGTGTTATTAGTTCATACTAGAATAATATAATCTAATTTAGGCCCTTTAATTGTTATCAGAATAATTGAATTATATTCCATTATTAATTTTTGGAAACAAAAATGTGGTCACTCCTGCTCTCTCAAAAATCATTTAATTTAAATAAGTTCCACCATTTTATGCTTCACTATTTCATGTCTGAAGGGACACATTTCACCGAAAGAATCACATATTTTCTTAAGGACGCTTCATTATTTTATTTAAAATTATTCTATTGCCTTATGATAGGATGGTCTGGTCCTTAAAGCATCCTTTTTCATTTCCGAGTTTTGTATGTACAAAAGCCTTGGTGGTAAAATGCCTATAATTTTATCTAAAACCACGTAACGCCTCTCAAATTCCTTGGCAAAGCTTTTGCTCGCTGCCTCCTTTGGGGGGCAGAACACACCGGGTGGGTGCGGTGAGAGCGGTAACAGCACAGTGTAGCATCTGCCTGCCGCCATCAAAGCAACTTTCTTGCCTTTGCAGTGCAACATTTAAAAAGTGTTTGTGCTCCTCCCTTGCAAGCTCCCTACGTTGTAGCTGCAAGGGAGGAAGGCGGTAATCACCGCCTCGCCAGCCCGCTCTCCTGTCAGGGACCAGCGTGCTGAGGGACCTGAGCCGTCCGGCTGGCACAGACACTGCACAAAGGCAGCTGCAAACCCGCACTAGGTTGGACACGCAGCAATTCTCCCTAGGGTTCTATTTACTCCAGCAGAGTAGCTTTCTATAAAATGTTCTTTCTACTATCCAGATTTTTCTTTTTTTTCTTGAAAGATACAGCTGAACAATGGAAACTGAGTGTACTGCTTTAGGCCTGGCATTCCCACTGACTGACGTCATTCCCAGGTAAATAACTCTCTGGGCATCTACAAATGTTTACAAGGAACATTTCAAACATTAAATCATTCTCCCATTCTACTAGTTCCTACCCAGCAGATTCCAGCTGTGTAGATTAGGTATGAAAGGCTGACTAAAAAAGAAGAAAAATGCCCCACTGACTATATTTTCTTCCATTCATGTTATATTTTGGCATTCTGGTTTGGGTTTTTATTGCTGAATCTATTTTTATTTTACTTTTCTTCAACTTCTGTATGCAAGTGGGATGTAAGTCACTATACAACAAAAATGCATATCTGAGATTACATTTCTCCACCATAAATAATGATTCAGTGTTTTTTAATGTGATTGATGAGTCTTATTTTTAACATACTGTGATGGTAACTTGTTTTAATTTGAACATTTCCCCCCCATGAGTTCTAATGGCAAATATAATCTCACATTTATTTTTCTAGCCTGGAATGCCATTTCCCCAAAGACTGCCAAAAATTGCAAAACTTCGTTACAGTATTTTAATTTTAGAGACATGAGTGGAAACATTTTTGTCAAACTATCAAGACACAAACCATTAAATTCCCTGGAACACACAAGCCTTTCAGTTACTGATTACCTTCAGGCCCCTCAGGTTTTTTGATGGACAGAAATTTGTTGTTCTCATTAAATGAGTATTCCACCGAGGTGTTACATGTGGAAGGTTTGCTATGCTTTCTGAACCCCAAACAACTGTTTGTGTCCAAGCACCTCTGCAATCTTATCCATCGGAATATCCTTTAACTCACTGATGTCCAAAGCCATTACAAGACAAGAAATAGATTTACGTCCTCTTCTATCCTTTTCCTTCTGTATTATAGAAAGGAATTAATCTGTTTCAGGTATTTTCATTTTAAATGAGCTCCTTGGAAAAATACCATTGCACAAGCAAGTTCTACAAATCAAAACGTGTGTAATAAAGTCGGACAGGTTGCTATTTCTCTGATTCTGTTTAGATAAGCTGGCAAAGGATTTGAAATTTAGATAATGCGTTAGAAACTTGTTTATTTAGCTGGTAATGAACTTAGAACACAACACAGAGGCAAGAAATACAACAGGAAGAGGTGTGACACATCATCTTTGAAGAACAAAACGAGAAATTTTTCACTATCATTTTAAGAACTAAGATACCGGAGGAAAAGCAGAGAAAAATAAGAGACAGCACAGGAAGGGAACTAGAAGATGAAATTGTTAGTAATTGTTTCCAGCCCAAAACAGATTTCTTCACTCTAACACAACTTATCATTTCTGGTTTCTACTGCTTCCAGAAAATGATTGTTTATAGGACCTCCCTTTCCTTTCTAACCCCTGTTATGATACTTTTACATTCCATTTTATGCTACGGTCTGCTGTTACCTAATACATGATGCCTGTTCATGCAGAGTGGTTGCTAAGCATTACTTTTTAGTTGTCCATTACTTTTTAAGAAGTAGTTACCCATCCTAATTCTTATAGAACTATGTACGTAGGATTAAATTCTCTGGAAGTTACATAATCAAATATATATTCTTGACACTTACATTAATATAGAGCAGAGCTTTAAAATATGTAATACTTTAAAATATGTAATACTTTAAAATATATAATACTTACTCTATGTTCCTCCAATCCGCTCTGTTAGCCACTGTGAGAACAGGTGCTTTTTTTTGGGCCAAGCTTTCAAATACATTTTGAATAGTATTTTCTATTGCTTCCAGAACTTCAGAACTGAAACAAAGAAAATTAATGATGCAGATCAATATGATAAAATCTAGTTCTACTTTGAGTTTTGATCATTTGAGCACTTATTCCCACTCCTATAAAAATCATGTAATCCAAAATTGCTTCAAGGATATATTTGTTTCCAAAATGTGGAAGAACTCGCTTTTATTTTTCCCAAAATCTTTGACTTTCCATTCCAGATGCATGACTGAAGACACTATTAAAATTACATTTCTATTCAATCCTGAAACCATCAAATTTTTCACCAGCTGAACTTTTAGACCAACTGGCTGGTTTGTGACTAACGATTAATGTTTTACTATAAATGATGTAATATTGGCTTTGGCTATGATCTGGGCTAAGTTGTTTTTAAATGCTGTAAATTTAAAAAATGTTCAAGAGTACAAACACTTCCTGTTGTACCACTGCACGTTAAACTTTTGATCCACTGCCCTGAACAAACTGTTAAGGGTTTTGATTATATGAAGGCTTAGGCTCAACAGATGCACTGTGAAAAGAATAAAATCTTTATCTTTCACCTAAAAAGACAAAGTAACTTTGCAGCAGATCCCTTGCAGCAAAACTGTAGGCCTGTTGGAGTGTTATGACAGATGCTTTTTATTTTCATTAGCAATCTGATTCCAACATTTCAGCTGTCCTTAAAATTACAAGTCTACTATATATCATCATTCCTTTCCTCCTTAAAACACTTTTAAGATGCTCCCAGTCTGTTTTAGCCTCAGAGGCTGATATACTCTATACAGAAAAAGTCTTTTAAAAAAAGAGAGGTTTTTGTTAATGAAATTCAGTGTGTCTGTTTCGTCACAGTTTTCTGTATTTCTGTCTGTACCCACAGACTTTTGGAGAGGAACAGAAATGCTGTTTGCAGCGTAAGAGTCCCTTCTCCCCCGTGTTTTTGCAGGCAAGTATGTTTTTTGCTTTTCCACAAGCCCCTGACGTGCAATGGTGGACCAACCACTTAAGATATTACCAGACAAAGAGGGTGTGGGTGCTATTTTTCACATCTTTTTACCTAGGGATGTGGCTCTCATGACCGAACAGACTTGTTTCCCTGAAGCCGGCCTTGTTCCCAGCTGGCATTTCCGTGGAACACACACTGTGGTCCTCCAGGGAGGCTGGTGCAGACCAACCCACCTTCTCTGGAAGGGATGAAGCCATGTTAAAAAGAGGTGAAAGAGATTACCGAAGAAACCGGAAAAGGTTGTTCTGCGTAAAACTCGCGATCTGAGGTCAAACCGTAAGTCTGGAGAGAAAATGTGAAAAAATTCCTTAGAAACTTAGAAATCTTAGAAAAAGATTTTCCCGCCTTTCCTGACTGACCGTCCGAGGCCCTTCCCCCCACCCCCTCACAGACGGGCGGGACCTTTTCCC
>NW_009711760.1:0-3393 GCF_000703405.1 Apaloderma vittatum
ATTTCCCCGCTCCCTCCTCACATGCTGTCCCCGGGACACCCGGAGCGCACACGCGGCCTCGCTGGCCTTTCTTCAGCAGTGCTTGCTGCTACACTTGATCATCATCGCTCCAGGTCAGCATCCTTGGAGGTAAGCGCTGGAGAGGTCAAGTATAATGTGCAACCTACAGAGGAAGAGCCACGACAGATGAATCAGCTGATGCCAATGATCTGATCCTTTTTTTTATTATTTATTTATTCATTTTCAGATAAACTATCGTGGGATGTTTTGTTTAGCAGACTGCTCCCAAGGCCTTTTGTTTGCAGCTGACAGTGCTTGGCATTTCCAGGCAATGAGACTCACAGTGAACGGCTCTCTCTGGGTTTGACTGGTTAAGCGTGAGACGGCTGTGATGGAGAAAGGACCCAGCTGTCAGGGCCAGGTCCCCGTTCTGTGACCAAGGGAAGGTCCTCCCTCCCTCTTCCTGCAGTCGCACCACCTTACAGCTGTATAATTCAGGCCTCACAGAAAATGGTCCCCATCGTTACACAGTAGTGAGTCTTTAAAAAAGACAGAATTACTCTGTACTTTGAGCAGGACTCGGTGAGAAGAGAGTGTATCACTTGTGTTTGAAGGTGAAACATACTATGTAGTATTTAGAAACGTTTATTCTGGTTTATTCTTTTTAAGTTCTGCGTGTCAAACTTTGAGAAAGCAAGCTCTGTTCAATATGCTTAATAAAAATCCCCAACCCTAAATCTGCTTGTACTGTAGAGCAATGCCCTGAGAACAAGTATACTCCACAGGACGCTGTGGTGTAATCAGAGAAATCCCCAGATAAAAGAAAAATCAATATTTTGTGACTATTTTAGCTTATAAACCTGGCTGCAACCTACTGACAGATTTCAGCAAGGGCATGTGATAGGCCAGAGGCATGTGTGGGAATATGCATATACCTGTACATAATGCTGCATTGGTGCCCAGTGACTTTTTGACGGGCACACTGATGATTTTCTGTGCTCCATACAAGGAAGAACACATTGGGAATATCGGCTTTGAATCACCTGAGTCCAGAGCTTGCGAAAACACATTCCACAGAGCTTATGTTTTATGATAAAGGCACAGAGAATTCATTCATGTCAAGGCTCTGAGGAGTATCGCTGTAGCCTGCAGACTATTGTAACAGTTGCTGGGGAGCGTGCTTTAAGGCTGCAGAGATGCTCTCTCCCTAGAGCCAGAAACCTCAGAAACCTGTTGGCCTCCACCGGGAAGAGCTGATCATTCTTCAGCAGCACAGGGACTGTGAGAGCACAGTGCTGCCTCTCTAGACCCCAGGTGAGGAAAACAGCTTCTTTCCCCAGGGAGATCCGTTCAAAACACAGGCCAGCTTCCACTGAAAGTCCACCTAAGATGCTAAAAACAGTTGTCAAACCTCAGGTGTGCAACATCTTAATTAACTGCCCATTTTCTGATCAAACCCTACTGACATGCTTGGAGAAGCTCCCTTGACAGTGCATAAGTGAGAAAGGGGCAGAGACTCATCTTGCAAAGGACCGTAAATCTTCTCATTTATTCAACAGCAATGGCCACCTCGCCTCACAGCCGAAGCCACGGGGGCTGAGGCAAACATGAGCTGTCTGACACACCAGCCCTGAGCCATAATTAAAGCCTTATGGGCTCCAAGACCCCTTACAAGTATGAACACACCGACGAAAATGTCCATGAGGAACACCTGAAAGCTTACCCATGGACTAATCTTTACTCCAGACAATCTCACTTGCCTTCCAGCATAACTCCCTCTCTCTATTTTCCTCGTGGTGGCTGGGAGATTTGGAAGCTTCTCCGAGCTGCGCGAATGCAAAGCACTGCAAGGAACTGGCTGTGATCCCCAACTTCGGTCGAAGAAAATTAGTTTTACAGCTGGAAAAGTAGGGTCAGCTTAGTTTCTCTGTCCCGCGGAAGATTAGAATATGTCTATATTAGCTGTTATTAACTTCTGAAAGCAATACCAGAGGTTGAAGAAATAATGATAAATTTCATTGGAGAGCCCTTGGGTGAATGATTTTCCACCTGGAAAGGTAATACTCTTTTTTAGGGAAATTAACAACACTGAGCATCCTGTATTGCCACGTTTTGAAACAAACAGTTAACTTTTGCATCGTGAAATCGTCGTCTTGTCATACTAAAAAGTCAAAAATCCGAACAATGTATTTTGGTCCCCTCGAACCAAAAAATTTCCACTCAAGTTTCTCCCACAAGCTCCAGCAACGCAGACTGACCGACCCTGCAGTTAAAGATCTGTCTGAGGTCTGGTTGTACTGAGCGGATAACCCCAGCATTGCTCAGATATCCGGGCATTTTTTCCCCTCACTTCAGAGGGGTGTTTTTAGCCCTATGATCCGAGTCACGGACAAGACATCGGCAAGTTCAGACGTTAGCAATAGGTCTCTGCGTACCTGCCCCCCTTTTAGACCCCCACTTTCCGTACAGCAGAAGAACTCAGTCAGAAGAACTGGCAGGAGCCACAGGTAGCTGCGTTTTGGGAACTGGGTCACCCAGAGATCCTCAGCCTCGTAATCTCCACTCTTACAAGGCTGAAATACAATCTCGGCCCCCAGGCTCGATGACGGATGAAGACGCAGCGATGTAGGAGAGGAAGGAAGGAAGGTGATGTCACGGGCTAAATATCGCCTCTCTCCCCAGCACGAAAGAAACCTCACAGGTTGATTTAAGCCACCAAAACCCTTTCGGAGCCGGCTTCCACGGCTGCAGAGGGGACTTCTCCCATGCACCGGTAGATGGAGCGCTGAGGTGCTGAACATCTCCTGCGGCTGCCCTCTGCCAAAGCGGCTCCTGCACGCTGCCCTGGCTTTATTTGCAATGTTATTTCAACACAATACCTGTGCATACTTAGAATCCGCAGTTAGAATCTCTTTTTCTCTTTTTTTTTCTTTTTTAATTAAAGCTTTGAAGGGAAAAGTCTGTTTAGTCGTGTCAGAATATCCCTTTGTAAAAGACAGTGATTTTCAGCCACTAGTTTGCAGGTACTGAAAAAGACTGGAGCCATCATGAATTATCTATAAAAGTCCCACCAACTAATAAGACTTGTGAAGTGCTGTTGTAAATAAACTCTTGCCTACGCAGGGATATAAATTTGGTTTTTAGCACTTAAGTCTGCACTGCCTAAAAGACCAAGCATATAAACAATAACACTACTCAGAAAAATAAGGCTTTCTCCTATCCTCTTTGCACACACACGAGTGTGCACTCACACATACGCAGCCGTTTTAAGCCAGGACTGCTGTTATCATCAACTGTGCTCCTACTTATAAAGGGATTTTTTTTACTCTATGTGAAAATATCTAAAGGAATCTTCTTTTACAATGAAGAACATTATCAGATTTCACATGAAGC
>NW_009711761.1:0-811 GCF_000703405.1 Apaloderma vittatum
AACAGACCCAAAGGCTCTTTTAAGAGCCACTACATGCACGATGAAAAGAGCTGTTAATGCTTAACATTTAATATAACAAAAACATTACAATGCAGAATTGATGCCTAATAATATTTTTTGTTCTTTATATCCATTTTAACACTTGGTAGCTTTGTATTCCCTTTACTCCCACTTTAAATGGCTGTGGCAATTGAAATTTCATTACATCTCAAATTGTTTTGTCATAATAAATCACAAGGCAGGTAAGTACTTTTTTAATATGTTAGTCACTCTTCCTCAGTTATGTAAAATTATAGTATGAGAGATTAGTTTTTTCCTAACGACTTGAAAAAATAGGTAACAATTCAATATCACAGAATGGCTCGAGTAGGAAAGGATGTTAGAAATCCAGTTACATCCCTCTGCACCCCTCAGGGCAGCGATACCTTCCCCTAGACCAGGTTGCTCTCAGTCTTACTAATTGGCCTTGAATGGTTCCAGGGACGAGGCACTCACTTCTCCATGCAAAAACTATTCCAGTGTACTAAGTAAAGAACGTCTTCCTAATAACTTATTCAAATTTCCCATATTCCATTTAAAACCCATGCCCCTCATCCTGTTTTTTACACACCCTTGTAAAGGGCTCCTTTCCAGCTTTCCTGCAGGTGCCCCCTTCACCTGCTGGAACGCTATAATGCCTTCCTAGTGTTCTTGCTCTATAATATCCACAACATTCAAGAATTTTAAATGTTGCAAACCAGTTTCTCATTCATAGTTAAAAAGGATACAGCTCTTTTCATCGTGCATGGAGTGGCTCTTAAAAGAGCCTTTG
>NW_009711763.1:0-7133 GCF_000703405.1 Apaloderma vittatum
GTTTTCTGTAGCAGTTCATATTACAAGACTAAATTTAAACAGGCTCAAAGCACTCAGGAAAAAAGTTACATAAATACAGATGGAATTTTACCAAGTTTTTATCTCCTTGCCAACAGGCAATTAGCAGGGGCTGTGGAAAACAGCTGATGACGACTCTGCTATAGCTGTTCTACTTAGGGGTTTCAAGTTCACTAAATCTATTCATGTGCTTAACTGAAGTTGGTCCAAGTTAGTATAATTAAAATGGTCCAAGCTAATATTATTAAAACGTTCCTCAATTTCAACAGTATAGCAAGAGCCTGGCCACTTTTAAATGATTACAGCCCACCTCAGGGCAAGTCTTCTGCAAGACACTGAAGAAAATGTTAGTGAGATTCACATGGTTCGCCAACTCAAGGGACTTGGCCACATATATTTCAAAGAAATTACTTGTTTAATGACATACTCTGTAACAGAGTAAACCAAACTGCTACGGACTCATCACTAACATGAGCGTAAAAGCCCCACTTCACAAGGTCTGTACTGCAGAAATCCCTTCCCCAAGATGGTGATTTAATTCGTTTGCTACACAAGATCTACAGACTAACACTTACCGTGCTAAAAACAACGTCCATTGACAGAGAGATTTTAAAAATCAGTCATCAAAGCATGTCCTGTCATACATGAAGTTTTTGTTCACTAATAGAGAAGACAGACATTATTAGCTTTATAAATCACAGAATTATTGAGGCTGGAAGAGATGTCTGAGATGATCAAGCCCAGCCCATGACCCAACGCCACCACATCAGCCAGACCATGGCTCTCAGTGCCACATCCAGCCTTTCCTAAAACTTCTCCAGGGACGGTGATTCCCCCCTGCCCTGGGCAGTGCATCCCAATGCCTGAGCATCCCCTTGTGAGGAAGGGCTGCCTGAGACCCAAACAAGCTTTTCTTCAATACAAACGAGTCCCTCAGAGACACACAAACACCAGAAAAAAATGGGTTTTTTCCTTCTTCAATCTCTTCCTACTCAGCTTCTCCCTCCTCAGGGTACTTGCATTTTGCATTTGGTGCAGAAGTATCGTAAGCAGCTCTATAAGCATAAAAAAAAAAAAAAGTAAACCCTCACTGAAAACATCTTCTCACTCCAGAGAGAACATTTCAGACGTCTCTGATAATCTGCCTTGACTACATGTTGCACCCACATCTCCGAAATTATTTTGACACTTCATGTCTAAGAAGTTGTTCCTGTCTCAGTACGTCTGACACCAGCACAACTTCTTACAGGCAGGGCTCCTGAAAACACCTGTCTTGCTTCCTTATTTTTCTGTTCCAAAGGGCACGGCTTATTTTAAACAAAGCAACGTGCCTACAAAATTAAGAGTGCTCATACAAAAAAAATACTGTTATGAGGGAGAATTAACAACCACTCCGTCCTAGACACGTCTATTGTGAACTTTTGAAGTAAATAACCCTTAACTGCTCTAAGGAAAAGCCTAAAAGTTCTGGAATAGCGCAGGTGGCATGCTACATTCACACATGCTTTGCTCCACAGGCGCTTTTAACATGGGAAACAGAAGTTTGCCTTGATTTCCAAATGATTATAAGTGAGCAACGAGACCCTACTCACCTTATTCAATAGTCCAGATTTGAGTAATTATTGCGTTTCCTTTCACTGAATTCTGTGCTTACAATCAAATAGGAAGATACTATTTTGCTCTGTAGAGCACAAGCTCTACCTATTCCGCAGCAACACCGAAGCCTGTACTATTGTTAAAACCTCCTAATATCTAACAGAAACCGCAGGGGGATACTGACCAACACGTTTCTCTCGTGAAGGAAAGTTCACAAAAGAAAACATTAGAAACATTAGAAATGGCCTCAGCCCTTGCAGCTGCTGCCAACGTTTGCTCGCCCGCAACAGACCAATTTCTCCCGTACTTGTCAAACGCTAAAATGTGGACAAAAGCTAAGAAGTGATGTTCAGTTCTCCAGAGCAGCACACTCCATGGAACAGACACCGTGACACTTCTGTGACACAAACCATTATCCTTTACTCATTATTTTTTTTAAACGCAGTATGCACGTCCATGGCGTTCACGGTTAAAACCGCGATGGGCAAAGAGAAGGCGATCAGATCAGCGCAGCCTAACGCAGAAAGAAACTTGCCGGCTACTCACATTTTGCACTGACCGAACATCCTAGAAAAAATCACTGAGCTTCTCAACGTTAAAAAAATCCCAAAACACCGAGCGGTGATTTTTCATCTCCTTAGGGAATGTGTTAGTGGTTACACTGCCCGATCTGCGGAAGAAGAAATGCTATCTCACAGCCCTGCCCGCTGCTTCCATGCCGCTGGCTGTAACGAATCCAGAACAAGTGCCTGCGTGGTAACGGAATCGCTTCCTCCCGGCTGCGACCGATGCGCTCTGTGTGAGCCTGCGCTCTGTTTTTAGAACTGGTTGCTAAGACGAGCTAATCTTCACAAGCACTACGGGCTGTGAAAGCTGTTACATGACACGCTTCCGATTAAAAGTTGGTGTTTTCACAGAACGCCCCTTGCCTTTCTTCTTCTCCCTGTCTGCTGGGCGTTTGCCCTCAGGTGTTTTTTTTCTGCAAATGATGGCAGAATTTGACGTCTCCTTGGGACTTGTGTTATACCAACATATATTCAAGTTTAGTCTACTCCATCTAGCAAAAAAACTGCGAGCTCTTTTTGTGCCAGTGGGAAGGACTGCAAGTGCTACAGAGAATCAGGCCCACCGTTCTCTCCTGAACCATTCTTCACATCACGAACCTCAGACTAAATTACGTCCAGCGAGATGCTGAATAAATTCATAAATTAAAAGCATGGAATGAACCAAACAGGAAACAGAACTTTATCTCTTAAACCAGAAAATGGTTAGCATGGACTAACATCACACTCTTTGTATTTCATATCCCTTTAAGCCATGCTTTTAGTCATGTACCTAGATCTATCTCTTGAGGAACACCATTCAAACTGGTAACCTCAATTTTGGGGCCAAATGATAGTATCCACAACACCTTTTTTACCTCTGCCTTAGGCTGTGCCCCTACAAGCCAGCAAATTGAACTTGATGAGCGTACTGCAAAAGCACTACAACCCTGAATCACAGAACAATTCAGGTTGGAAAAGCCCCTTGGGATCATCGAGTCCAACCACTGACCCTACGCTACAAGGTCACCCCTAAACCATATCACCCAACGCCACATCTAAACGACACTTGAACACATCCAGGGATGGCGACTCAACTCCCTCCCCAGGCAGTCTGTTCCAGGGTCTGACCACTCTTTCTGTGAAGAATTTCTTCCTAATGTCCAGCCTAAACTTGCCCTGTTGTGACTTGAAACCATTCCCCCTGGTTCTGTCCCTAATTCCCTATGAGAAGAGACCAGCATCAACCTCTCTACAATGTCCTTTCAAGTAACTGTAGAGCATGATGTAGAGCCTCCTCTTCGTCAAACTGAACAGACCCAACTCCCTCAATCGCTCCTCACAAGGTCTGTTCTCCAGCCCTTCACCAGCTTTGTTGCCCTCCTCTGCACTCGCTCCAACACCTCGATATCTCTCCTATACTGAGGTGCCCAAAACTGAACAAAACACTCAAGGTGCGGCCTCACCAGTGCTGAGTACAGAGGGACAATCACCTCCCTAATCTATGCAAACTCCCTGTAGCAGCTCAAATTTTTCAAAAACTCCTCCAAGTAACTTAGTGGAAGCCAAGTTTCTGTTGGGCCCCTACTGCTTGTCCTTGATATGCCAACCTACGGCCAAAAAAGAGCCTTCATAAACACTCGCCCCGACACGCTCAGGATAATTTGACAGCCAAGCGCTGCTATGTCACACTTCACCTAGATCACGTGTCATCGCGGTTGGATCCACTATTGTGTGTGTCCTTTGTCAGGGATCTGACACCGTGATGTTGCGTGTTGCTCACTGCAGGAGAGCTGCAGCTTTACGTTGGATTTATTCCATCTCATTTTACTGCCCCTAAACTGGCCCCTTTTCTCATTTTAACACTCACTCCGTAGAGAGGTAGGAGCAAAATCTCTACTCACTATACAAACTTCAGCGCTGTTATTAATTCTAAAGCTGAGCTGAATTAGATCCACTCCCCTCAAGGGCAGTACAAATCTCATCACATGATATCTGCTGGCGTTATTATTACAAATCGAAGTGTTAAAGAAGTGTCAATTGGTTACGCCTTGAAGAACAACAACAAAAAAATATTCCATGCAATTCAGTGTTCACTGACTTCATTCACTTAACTCTCTAAGCATCGAGATCAGAAAATACTATGTATCACTTTCCTCCCGCTTTCACTAATGTTTTTCACACAATATATTAAAATTCTAGTGCCAGTTTTATCTTACCGTTAAAAATTTTGGCCTATATTGGACAAAGCTATTCCCACTCCAGCATTTATATTTTTCCCCCCTTAATAAACTATACTTCTATTCTAATAATTATGTGATATGTGCTTGCGTTATTTATGCATAGCTGCAAAAAGACAGCAGTAACTCACTCGATCCTTTTTCATTCACAGTAACAGCATCTCATGTTAATGAAGGCAAATAAAATACTTGAAGGGCCGTTGCATGGGGGTAGCTCAGCACTAAAGTTATTCCCACATCCCTCTGACACTCACGAGAAAAAAAAAAAAAAAGTCTCATTTACCCATTGTATGTACATTGCTGTCAGATTTTGTGCAGGTCACTGAGAAATTCCTGCAGGAAATATTAGAAATTACTCATTCCATTGCTCCTAATGGGAAGGTGACACTCGGGTTGGATGTAAGATGAAAACACAAACCAACCCCGCTTAACTTACCTTCCTGTGGTTTTCCTTGCATTTCTACTTCACAATAACGAAACATAAAATTGTGAAAGAGCTATCATTGAGAAATGTTTTCAGATTAACTCTGAACACAGAGAAGACACCTGCGACCATTCCAGACATAACCAACTGCAAGACGACCACCTGGATTGTTTGTGCGAGAAGAACGCGTTAAACAAGTGCAATTATGAAGTATTGTTTACCCCGGGAAACCTTCCACACCACGAATGTCAGGGGAAATAGTAGAAGGTCATATAGCTCAGCTCAGTGAACCACTTGTCCTCACCGATAGCGGATGTTGGGAATAAATAAGGCTTCATCCCGCTCTATCTTACTTAATGCTGACACTTTCTACACAAAAAAGAGCCCAAACCCTATGTTTTGTGAGGAAGACGACACTAATCTTTTTTCACCTGTTCTAAACCACCATGTGACACAGTTCCACAAATGGTACAGGTTGTTACAAAGGTGTAGTCTACTCATTGGTTGGTTTTGGTTTTGAGAGGATTGTTTCTCCAGCACGAGCACAGAATGAATCACGTTCTGAGCTTCCCTTAAAGGACAAGCTCAAGGAATCAAGTATCAAAACACGCACATATCCACACAAGTCAGCTTGGAACGCAAGTTCCCTCTCCCAGCAAAACTTTGTGGAGATTGTACGTTAACCAACACCATTTTGCCATTCCAGCTCTTCAAAATACCCCCTTGGGCATCTTCTTGCCTCTTTAAATATGCTTATTTATAGAGCAGCTACACAAACTTGCCTTTCACCTACTTAACAGACTGCAACACGTGTGACAGTAAATACACTTCTTATGCTAAGCACCAGGAAATAAAGCAGCAGCTCTGCTGGACTTAGAGCCAGGTCCGGGCACTCCTGCTCTTGCACCTGAGTCTCGCTCCCCACGCAGCCGCAGGGCGTCGCACGCTTGGGATCTGCTAAATGAGTCTTCTGGGAGAGGAACAGGAAGGAGTGCTCGGAGGTTGCTCACGGAAACAACACACACCACCACAGCGCAACTGCACAGACAGGACCTCCTCACAGGACACGGATGCGTAAATACCTGTCTGCAGAATCAGAGCCTTTATGGAATTCGGGGCTTGTTTCATAGAATTGTAGGATGGCCTAGGCTGGAAAGGACCTTAGAGGTCATTTAATCCAACCTCCCTGTCATGGGCAGGGAGACCACCTCTCAACTAGATCAGGCAACACATGGGTTTGAAAAAATATTTTTCAAGCAAATATTTCCACACTTCATTGCTAGCCAAAAATTTCTTTAATCTGTGCAAAACTGTGAGAGTTTTCAAATGATGTGTAGTTACTTTGGATACCTCAAAACTATCTCAGTTGAAATAGTATTTTTTTCTACTCGCTGTATTAAACAAAAAGCACTCACCAGTTTTGCACGATTCAGTTTACTTTTCAGTTCCAGGGGGACTTATTTCACCGGGTCTATATAACCCAGTGTTGGGCATGTATGCACCTACGCATGGAATTGTTCCAGGAGCTCAAGCTTCTTGTTGCCTTGTTCCAGGAAATTGGGTTTCTTATTGCCTTATAATACGAATCGAGCTTGTTGTACAAGAAAGTACTTAACACTTTAAAAAAGAGGTTTCTATGATCTCATTCCTGTGCGCAGTGTGTTATGCGGTAATGGAACCCTCATCAATTACAGGCTGTTCAGTCACATCCTGTGTAGTGCAGGGTCACCCTATGGAGCTTAGACACAATTACAGACAAAAGGCCTATTCTCTTCCCATATAAGCACAAACCCCAATTAATTTTGAGTCAGACTTGGCAGGATTTCAAATTTCTGCCGCCCACGTTTGTTAAAAAGAATGAGATCAATGAATAAAATTATTTTAAAAGAATACTGACTTACGTCCTAAAACCATTGACTCATTGCCGCACCCACTGCGCAGCCCGTCGAGCACATGGAGGTCTCCTTTGTGTGAAGCTTTGCTTCCTCCCCTTCAAGTCCCGATTTCAGCTCCTGCCTGGGGCTGGTAGATCTCTCCGTGCCTGCTAGGTCACAAGCGTAAGTTTCTCCACTGATTCCAGCAGTTGATCTATTGACCTCAGCAGATCTGATTCTGTGATGGAAAAGGAGTAAGAAATTACCAGATGCATAGTCTGAAAATCATTTCGCTACACCACATTGTCCCTGGCTGTTGGGCTACACTCTCTCGGCTTCCTGGGGGAATTTCTCCTATCTCGCGTGGCCCGAGGCCAGCCCTTGCTCTGATCCGTCACAGCTGCATTGCTGTTTGACTCTAACCTGGTCAGGCAGGAAT
>NW_009711763.1:7164-8913 GCF_000703405.1 Apaloderma vittatum
GGAGAGAATCCCCTGATCTAGGTCTGTCAGCGGCAATAAAATGGGACTGACTGAGTCAACAGCATTCAACTCAATTCCAACCACAGCTAAAAGTGCTCAGCTTGGCTAAAATCTGCGCTTGAAAGCATACTCCACGAGCTACTTGAAAATACAGGTAGGAATCAACAAACCACAGAATGGTTTGGGTTGAAGTGGACCATAAAAATCATCCAGTTCCAACCCCCTGCCATGGGCAGGGACACCCCCCACCATACCAGGTTGCTCAAAGCCTCGTCCAACCTGCCTCGACCACTTCGGCTGTTCACAAGAACTAGTTTTTGAAAATTAGTCTGCTGACAACCTGTATTCTCACACACTTTGGGGACAGGGAAGAACCCTCAAGTGCTTTTGGAAAGCTGTTGAGATAAAGGAAGCTCTTGTCTAAGTGCTCTTTTAAACCCTGCATGTGAAAATAACCCACACGGCTTCTTCGTGCTGCTTTTATAATTCCAGTTCCTTCCAAACCCTCTTTTCTCTCCCCCTCCTGCTTAATATCATTTTGCAACCTCAAGCACAAGCACCTCTACCCTACATAGGAGGAGAAAGTTCACTGCACATAAAATTCCGGCTGGCCCACACACCTGGGGAGACAAATGAAAGCAAAAGATATGAATAAGTACTAGGCTCAAAGTTTTGCCTGAAGTGTTTTGCGAGATTCATCACACTCATCTGTTCTCTTCCTCCCGTGCTGATCAGCAGAACCCTTGCTCTTCCAGGCTAGAGAGGAGGGTGGAAAAAAGAGCTTAAGTCAGGGAAAAATGAAATACTGCTGCTACCACAATGCCAAAAAGTGTTTAGCAGGCAACGAAGGAAGCCTTAACCAGCTGGGTTGAGCGTGCTTTTAACCCGTCCTTCCACAGGATAAAAGGAACCGGCTTGTCACAACAGCAACACATTTCCAGACAATTTCAAAATGGCAATAAGAAGTTGCTTTCAGGCTAAAAACTTGGATATATTCAAATATTTTGAAAACTAATTTAACTCTAGCCAGCCCCTGACAGTTTCTGAACTGCTACGTATACGTATCCCCAGAAGAAACCTCAGAAAGAACCATCTGTACACTGATAACCAGAAAAAGGGCAGCAGACACATGTGATAGTGCTGTTATCGCGTTGCTGCAGAAACCCGAGCTGCATATTTAACCTTGTGATTAAACTGCTAACTGTAATGTTGCAATAATAAACCAATCACAGATACACAGAACTAAAAAGAACACAGGTAATACCAAACACTGCGGTGGTTTGGTTGTTTTTTAGCACTGCTGGTCTTTTGCCCTTATAAACAAAAACGTCAACGTGTAAAGCTGCATTTTGCAACTTTTGGAACTTTTTGGAGGCTGCTAAAGGAAGGACAGTGCCTATTGGAGGTGCATGGGATCCTGCGTGGAAAGCGGTACCACACTGCTTCTCTTAGAGGCTCTCGACACCACGCTAGGTTGTGGAAATGGTGATGCACTCGCCCAGAAAACAGATTAACAGGTCTGAAACAGAGAGGAAAAGAGATTCCACGGAGAGGTGAATCGACAGACAAACCACCAAGCGAAGGGCGTGCTGTCTGTCAGGCAGAGTCGGACTTGGCAAAACTTGAGCAGCGCAGATTAAAAACGGTGGCAAATTTAAAAAGCGGTAAGAAACCCAACCTAACAACTGCCCAGCAGGAGACAAAGCAGCAAGACTGACAGCCATCCTGCCGGAATGGAGGCACTCGGAG
>NW_009711764.1:0-8864 GCF_000703405.1 Apaloderma vittatum
CCCTCGAACCGTACGGCGTTTGTCCCGGAAAGCCTATGCCTAAGGAGCAGAGGCATGACACTCGGTGACCCTAGGTCAGGGACAGGGCAGCCACGGGCTTGAACTTGTGCCGGGAAGAAACGCGGTTCGGCGTGCTGGGTCCATAAAGTTCAGGTCACAAAGATGGGACTTACTAAACCCTGTGGTGCCAAAAGCGAGCGAGTGCCCTCCGTGAGTGCACCGAGCTGCTGCCGCCTTCCAAGCAGTAGCCTCTGTCCACGCTGCAGCAATCCTGCCTCACAGCACCGGACGCACTGGTCACAGCAGGAGGCCAAAGCAAGTTGCAGAGGCTTTCCCACTCCTCTACCATCTGTCACATTGGAACGTACCTAGACCCATAACCTCCTGAAAAGGTGATGCTGTTCTCAGATCCCAAGCCTGCTATTTCAATAATGCCCAAGGAAAGTCTCTGTTCTCGTAGGCGTCAGGCTGAGTTCGGCAGAGCAGATCATCTCCCAGGACATAAAAATCAAGAACGTGACCTACTTTAAGTGACCAGTGTCTCTGAAACAAAGTCATACTTTATGGTTAACTTAGTAATCAAGACTGTCACTTTACACTTTTCACAGATGAACAGTGTTGGTCCACTTTATTCCCCCTTGACCCCACTTTATGCAGTGAGTTGTTTTACAAACAAAAACGAAGGTAATACCATGTAACCAAAAATTAAACTGCACTTTTTGAAAAACGACCACAGCCACTGAGTATGGCAATGACCTTCTTCAGTACCGGTTTAGACACTTAAAAACACCCCAAGGGGAACACCATGTTCCCCATTAAAACAGCATAACAAAGTCTGTCTGCCTACCACTAAAAAAGTTATCTAATACTCTAAGTAAAGCCAGAGTTCAAAACATTACTTCCAAATCACACATTTCTTTCTTAACTACATGTTCTTTCCAAATGACAAGTCCCATGAACTTTGATTCTCTGTAGGGCTCAAGTATAACAGGGAGCTTTAGGATTCAGATAATTTTTACACTGTTAAGAGCCTTCTCAACTACCAACCTGGAGGATCATCAAAATGACAACAAACCATCAGACTATGGTATAGACCTACCCTTCTCCTCTCACCTGAAGCATGGAGTATTTAAATATTACCACAGAAATGATCATGGGGGCTATGAGATCATCCCTCAGAGAGACAGCCTGACAAAAGCATTCTCAAAGTTGACATTGATCCTAGTTTTGAAGCTTTTTGTTGTAAAAGCAGAGTATGTACTAACATATGGTGCTGTGAAAACCTCACAACAGCATTCTCATCTCTCTCAAGGCATGCATCTATTTGTTCCCAAAAGATAAAAGTGTCGCCATTTAATAACCACCAAACCACATGTCATTTTACCAATTGAAAGTTTACATTCTTAAAAGCACTGACTGAGGCAACCTGGTACAAGTCATTCAGAGCATGTGACACATGTACTCACTTCATGCTGCCAGCCATTTATGGTGTTTGTCCATAACAACACAAAGTAAATCCAGCAACCACTTCTGAGGTAACTGCTTCAGTTCAAATACCCTGTGTGGCGATGGTTGGCCTCCTAACAGCATGGGCAGCAGTCAGCGGGAAACCCCTCACCATTGACACCAGGTATCGAAAAGGCAGCACTTTCCTTACAGCACAGTAATTTCCATACTGCACATAACGCACAAAACAGTTTCCATAATACACAAAATAGTTGCTGCATTTAAATCATTAAACCACGAGAAGATAGAAGATACTTTTTTTTTCCCCCCACTTCTCTTCACTATCTGTAAAAAGTGAGTAAAATTTACAGATCGAAGTTATTTTAAAACAAACAAAACCCCTCACCCTCTGAACATTAAAATATTTTTTCATTTGCCTCATTACCCCCTGAGGAGTGAGCTGGCATAAGTTATTCGAAATTGCTTTGGTTTCAAGTACCTTCCCTCTGGGTGTTCTTCACTAATCAACTGTTTCTCAGAGAAGGAAACTAAGCTACTAGAGCTCACACTAACCATTTTCTGATTTTTTCATACACAAAATTCCTTTAAATACTTGCACAGCATTAAAAATTGACTAGATGTGTATGAATTTTCAGGTAGTACTTTGCTTTTCCAAATGTTTATGAAAGCTTCAATTGAAGCTCTATCAACATAAGAGTCTCCAGTTTCAGTGCCTAGTTGTTCATTTTCTCTAAAAGAAGAACCAAAGCATGGATTGGTTTTCAAATTAAAATATTCCAAAAGTGATCTGGACTAAGTCTTAATGAACTGTGTGGATATAGCTTTTATTTCTGACATTAGGAAATAATAAAACTTCATTTACGGCACGCTTCAGAAATTCTCATTTACCTAGCAGTAACATAAAACATCAGCAGACAGACATTGGAAAGCACAGATGAATTAGCTGATGCACTAATTTCTGCACGCTAACTAATACTTTTTATTTTCTTGGTTAGTTACAGGTAACATGTAACCTGTCAGGGCGCCCTCAAAAGTGTTTAATCCTCACGAACAAGCAGTGATCCAGCTATTGTTCCCGGTTCATTAGCAACACTTTAACAATCAAACTGCTTTAAAAAAAAAATACAAAATCTGTGAACAGCGGATTAGATTATTTCTGCTGAAAAAGTACATATATCTATCCTGGGTTTTTTCTGTGGTGAATTTTGTGTTTCTATATAACCTGAGTGACTCTACACATATAACAAGTACATCAATACATACAACCCCCTGCAATAATATTGAAGCATCTAGTTCCACACACAAGCGTGTATTACGTGCTTGTCATTACTGTACCTTCAGAGTTATCTTGCAAGTTGGAAAATACTTCAGCACAATCCAAGGCATAAAGTAATCACATTACATATTGTCATTTTCCTTTCTAACTCCTGTTAATTTTACTGATGGTGGTAACTGCATTGAGTATGCAGTAATTTATTACTTAGATTATTTCTAACAAAATTCCAGGGTTGAAAAAGTGCAATTTCTTGGGCCATGAAAATAACCCAAGTAATAGAAAAGATGTTCTTGAGACACAAAGACCAGGAGGGTCAAGAGCAGAGATGCTCCCACTAATCGCAGTTCACACCCAAAATGGAAGACTGTTCTGCCTCTTTGTGAAAGCACATGATCTTTTACACTAGATAAAGCCATTTTTGGAAGTTACTTAACATTTAAGCAGTATTCAAAAGTGAAAAAATATTATCCTGTCCTCTCAAAATTTAAATTATTTAAAAGAAAGTCTAACATGAGTTCATCATAGCTGTATGTGGAAAAAATTCTGTTTCCTCAACAATAAAGATACTGGAAGCTTTATGCAGATAAACAAGCTATGATTAAAAGACACACAGACACCTTCCCCCAAAACAGTGGCCTTGAAATTTTATTCTTTAGCCTCTTCCAAGCCGTCATTATAACTTTACGTTTTGTACAGTATTTTGTGTACAAAGATTCCACATATCAAGGAAAAGAATTACCTGCAATAAGATTCCATGTATTACAACAATATTAGGACTGTTGCATTTGCACACATGATATTTAAAAAAATCTCTCGGACAAACCATGTAGAAATAAGTATGCAAAAACTGCAAACAAAAACATTTAAGTAGCCAAAATTAAAAAGACCTTTGTGTGAATCACACAGTCTTGCTTGGTATCTACTAGGCTATTGCAGCCAAGTAGTCCTTAACCTCCGTTGGAGTGAGCCTCCTAAAACCAGCTTCATTGCAGATGCCAACTTCAATGTTGTCTTCTGTCATTTGCCCTTCGAAGCTTTCCTGTTAAAGAAAATCCAGCTCAGTGAGTCATATCAACCATGTTCTAAGAGTGAGAAACTTATTTCTTCAATATTTTGCTAACCTTTAATGTTAAGATAGCTGTATGGATGGCATCTTCAAGCTCCAAATCTTCATTGTATCTGTAAACAGATATTTGTGTATTTCAGCAAGGGACAGACATCTTTCCAAATCCTGATAAGCCAAGAGTGTCTAAAAACCCAAACACTACTAACATCTTCCTATTTCTCATGCAAATATTTGTAACCACTGTGTTATTAGTATTCAGTTATTATTTGCTAAAAAGAACCAAAAAAACAACAAAAAACCCCAAAACACCACATCACTACTTTTCCTACTGACATGATTAGAGCAGTGTTTCTGCAAATACGTTGACTATTACATTTATTGCACCGAAATAATTCTCCATAAACACAAAAGCTGGAGTTTAAATAAAGCAAGTTTCCTGTACCTCTGTAAATAAGTAAACAGGAAGTATCCTATTTTAAAACTTTGTTCTGCTAACCTAAAAGCATGCATTTTTTACCTGTTTGTTTTACATAGAACCTGAACAAACCAGAGAGCATTCTTTCACACAAGTATCAAATCCGTTACCTTTTCTCAAGGAATGTTTTCCCATTGACGTAATTTTTGCCCATTGCTGTGGCTTTCCATGCGAAGTAAGCTCCCTGTAAAAACAATAATCATATTGTTTTGTGTAACTTGGTCAAACGTTGCATATTCAATTACCTGGCAAAAAGTAGAGAAGCAATTATGAAAATACTGAATGTTCTGAAAATAGAGGGGCCTATTTTGAATCCCATTAAGATTAATTTGATATAGAAACATACGCTGTGAAAACATACAAAACATTTGTATAGGGCCCTATCTATTTTCATCCTCCTACTACTTTGAAAAATTAATTTAGTAAGTCATTAGTGTAATTTTGATGTGGGATTCCTTAAACAGAAATGGTATGTTTGCCCTTGAGACTCAATACTTCCCAATCTCTGACTATACATTCTACTTCTTTTCAAAGTAATGTAAACAACTCGTTGCAAATCAGCCACCTGATCCTGATTTATCTTAGCTACTAGTAGGATATTTAACCATCACTTCTGTTCTCTCCCTTGGTCATCAGCAATTCTACGCCTCAATCAACACATCTGCATTTTGCTTTTTACATTTGAGCATCAGGTAGCAATTCAAGTTTCTGAAGCTGATTAATGATGTGGTATGTTTTCTGATGTGACCATGTTTTTAAATTAGCCACTGTTATTAAATACTAAAGCATAAGCATTACGTTTCACAATGCAACAGATTTTGGCCTAACATCCATACAATTTGGGGAACAACTATCTGAGCAGCATAAGCAGTCAAATTTATTTTTTTTCTGGTACCTGCTGCAGAACGCTACTCTTGCTGTCACTACCAACTAGGTGAGAATGCACGGAAAGGGGTGGTGATCTCCTCCAAAAGCAGCTGCCATCCCTCAAACAGTACAGGAACATGCAGGCACAAGAATGATCCAGGCTTGCTCCAAGCACTGACTGAAATGGCTCATTCTGTAGTTATGTTAAGGGATCTTTTGTTCTAGGCCTGCATTCTTTTCATCAGAGGAAGTTATTTCATGAGCACATATAAAGTTTTAGATGTTTTGTAAAAGGAGTAGAATTTACAAACATAAGGTACTTACAGATGGATCTGACTGAAACAAATACGGCCGCCCTTCATTCCAGCCACATATCAGCAGTGACACACCAAACGGACGAACACCACTGCAGGCAAATAAAATTTAAAAAAACCCTGAAAAATCACTGCTGATACGTCAAATTTATTTAGTGAAAACCAAAGGTGATTAAAGTATTTTCGATGTGTTAACCTGCCCTCAAATGCTTCCCATCAGCCCACAGCTGTGATCACAGATGACCAATCAACCATCAGCACAAAACCACAAGGGCACTGCCTTGTCCAACCTGGTTTTTTGCAAGACAGGAAGACCTTGTTCACTTGTGCTGCCAGTTATTGCTGCTCCCACTGGCCCACCTTCTGTGGGCATTCTCGTTTGTTGTTTCCTTACATTTAAGCAACATCATCTTTCTAAGCAACTACAAAATTCAGAAAGCCACATACCCAGATTGTGTGTATTCCTGCATCACAGAAGCAATTCTTTGTACTAGTTGAGCTGTTGGAATAGGTTCATGATAAACCAAGTAATATTGCTGGGCCAGCTTCCGAGCTCTGTGCACAAGTACTCTGAAAACAAAGACAAAATTAGTCAGACATTCCAACTGGTTGTTACAACTAAACTAAGGAATCACACATCTAGCATAACACCAATGTAAGAAAACACAGACTCTGCTGGGTAATCTTTATCAAGTGAGTCATCTCAGAAATACTTAAACTGAAACTAAGGTTGAAGACACTGCTGCTCACTCCCTACTCATTCTTCAGATAGAAGGTTTTTATTTGACAAAGTCCTGAATATATTAAGAAAAACTTAAAACTGCATTTCATCTACAGTGTAACACAATATATTATCATGTCACATACCGAGAAACACCTAGTTGCTATCTGTTTCTTAAATTTCTTGTACAAAAATGTATCTAAATGGCAACCAAGCAAAATTTTTTAATACCTGTAATCTGGACCCATACCACTGTACACTAAACCTATATGTTTCGTAATGGGTTCTACTTTGTGGACACTCCTTTCATCATATAGAATGGATTTCTGCTTCTTCTCAGTTGCCAACACCACTCCATTTGCAGCTGGAAAGGAAGAAGATTTATTTTTCTTGTATTAAACTAAAATTCTGAAATGGTCGAAACACAAAACAAGTTTATCAGATTGTAAAAAAAATTTGCTCCTTTCTTTTTTTAAAAAACGCTTCAAGCTGGCAATCACACGAACAGACATACTCTGATGAATCCACCCAACACATCATTTCTAATTTTAAATAAACACACAGCTCCCATAATCCCATTCTAAAGATTCTGAAGCACATATTAATAATTCAGCAGTTAAAGAAACTTTTTGTAATTTATATATTTATATATGTGGTCACACTGCCGCAGTTATTTACATCAGAGATAGGAACACTAAAGAAAAAATAAAAATGTCTACTTCTACCAGCTGAGCATCTCCAAAATGCCCCAAGTAATTTTCTTCTCCTAGCAGGGACCTCTACGCTCCCATCCTTCTTTAGAAAAATAACATGTTGCAGAAAAAATAAAATAAAAGGAAATATTAAACCCAATTAAAAAATGTGAAAGTCCACTGAAAGAACTACAAAATATCTAATAGAAGGCAAGAGGAAGAAAGACCCAAACAATACTCAGAATCATGAATTCTTCACTGAAGTAGTTATTTTCTGAACACACCTTTTATACCAACCGATGGAGCTCCTGCAGCTACTGCAGCCAAAGCATATTCAATCTGAACAAGCTTTCCAGAAGGACTGAAAAAGAAAATGCAGAAGTAAGCCTAACAATTCCAATATGCTCAAATCCTTCCTTCAACAATCTGATGCTAACTTACTTTTTACTTACTTTTTTACACCTCTTTACACCTAACTTCAGCACATTCTAATCAGAATTCAAATTAAAAAAAAACAAACCCCACAAGTCTGAAGAGTGGTAACAGCTTCTAAAAGAACTGGACTAGTCCAGCACAGAACCTGCTGCTGCCTACAACCCTTATGAAAACTAATGTGTCTTGGACAGGGAGCAGTGACTGGGATGCAAGTTCAAGGAGGACAAGTCCGTTCTCCAGCTTTACACTATTTTAAACGACTTGTCCACTCAGTGGGGAAAATCCTAAGGGTGAGTCTTTACTTCCTACTGAAATGCCATTTTACATGTGGTTCGCAGAAGTTTTCAAGACACACAGCTACTTGTTCCGACTGAGAGCACACATCAGGTCAACAGCATAAGACAGAACGAGCTCCTATTCCATCCCCATCTCTTCCTGTGTTTTGTTTTAATGATCCACGTTGTTCTGGTAACAGATGCAGAATCATCAGAACAGAGCAGCAGGTGTCAGGCTGACACAGTAACTCATCCACAATAAGGAGGATCGAGGGGTCCTTTCTCAATTCCCAGTGAAAAGGACAGCACAGACAGAGCCAGTCACTCACTGGACAAATGTCACAAGTGGCATCACTTCATTGTGCAAGTTATTTTTCAAGTGGGAATAATTCTAGCTTCACCACTACAAAATACTAACAAACCAGAACAATAATTTCTTACACCAGCAATTAACATATAAAGAACATTAGCAAAATATTTTAAAAGTAAGCACAAACTAAAATAATAATGCTCAGTGCAAGGAATAGGTAGGTGAATGAGAAAAAGCATAAGCAGTGGTGCTCTCTTGTGAGTGAGTATAAAATCAAATGGCTTCAAGTTTCAAAGCACGCAGTGCTTCTGTACAGTACCAAATGTTTGCACCTTCCTTGGGACACCATTTCCAAGAGCTAATAAAGAATTCAACCCACTTAGGTAAAGCAGGCATATTTGGCTGCACCCATCCATAAAATTCTTTTCACAGTTTTTGATTGTGAGCTGCTTCATTTTCTTAACTGCAACAAGACCATAGCAACCTAGTTTGAAACTACACAGCATTACTCTCCTCTGACACTTAGGGAGCACTTTACCACAAGCAGCACAAAGATTCTTGCATTCAGTTGGGATTATTTTTAATATTTGTATAATATAATTCTGAATAGCTTAATAGTTTCAACAAAAAGAGGATGGAAATAAATTTTGTTTTCTCCGAGTCGATCTTAAGTGTATGTATTAGAACAACACTTTGATGCCACTCCAATCCGCAATCATCTGACATCTAGCCTACGAACAACACAAAGTACAAGCAAACCACTGTCTGTGAAGTGCAGCAAGGAGAAAAACAGTCTATTTAAAATTTATCTGAAGGCTTCTTTCATACTCCCATCTGCAAAGTTTGTGCTAAAACATGCCCACCCATCATCGCACATTCCCAATTAGCTCAGAATTACTACCAAACCTAAACTGGGGGACGGACGGACCCTAAAGTTGCTAAGCCGCTTCACCAAGCGCTCGCCAT
>NW_009711765.1:0-1746 GCF_000703405.1 Apaloderma vittatum
TGGGCCACACGGTGTGTCCCAAAGTGCCCCGATGTCACCCCACTAAGCTCCCTGATTCCCCCTGCCCCGGCCCCCTCCCACTGCCCCACAGACCCAGGGGGCCCTTCCTTGCCCCGGGAACACCAGGTTGACACTGTCTCCCTCCTCTTCCTCCTCCTCCTCCCACTGAGGGGCTGAGGTTCGTCTGTACTAGGGGCGTCTCCCTTGTCCAGGGATCCCTCTGTCCCCTGTCCCCTGGCTCTTGGGCCGGTGCAGCCCCCACCTGTGGCCGGGTGCAGTCAGGACACAGCTGCAAGACCCTCGGGCACACTGAGGCTCTTCTCTCTTCCACAGGAGGCCCGGGACAAGGCCCGTGGGACTCCTGTCGCTCACGAACACGTGCGCACACAGGGACAACGACCTGTGCACTGGAGCCGCAGGGATCTGTTACGGTGGAAGTCAGCGGGTTCCCTTGGTGGGTTCCCTTGGCGATGACTGTGATGCGGCAGTGACGTGTCAAAGGCGGGGTCGATGATGTGTCCGTGACGGGGGCAGTGATGGAATCCATGACAGTTCCATGATGGGGCAGTGATGGGTCCTTTCAGAGCGCACCCAGGTCCCCATCCTTGGCTGTACCGGGGGTAACAGGTGCCTGTCTGGGAGGGTGGGTGCTGGAGGGCCTGTCCTGGTGATGGTCTAAGGAGCAAAAGCCTGCTTTTGTGCTTTTGTGCTTTTCTCTCTGGTGTGGAAGGACAGTGGGAACCCTTTGGCTGGTCTCCGCAAGGCGACAGGCTCACTTCCCCAGGGATAAGCAGCCCAAGACTGTTGCCGTGCAGGCCCAGAGCATTGTGGAGGGGCTGCTGACTGCCAGCGGCTGCTCTCCCATTTGGAGACGGTTCAAAGGCCACGGCTGCACAGAGGGGCTTGGTTTTGTGGTGTGGCCCCTTGCCATTGCTCTCGTGACTTCGGCTCTCCCCGGGCAGGAGCATCTGCAGGGCTGGTAGGGACATCTGGGGCGGGCAGGAGGCAGAGCTGCCCTTCGTGCTGGGGACATGGAGGGGATAAAGCTGCTGGAGCCAGAGCATCGGTGGCTGTGTAGCTCCTGGGCTTCAGCACATCAGCCCGGATCAGTACAGGCAAGGGGACAGCCTCTCAGGGACTCTCGGGGGGAAAAAGATGTGATTTAGTCTTACCGAGGCAGGTACTCCTGAAAGGGGACGGCAGCCCACGGAGGAGGGAAGGGGAAGGAGTGAAAACAGGGTGGTGAGAACATGGGGAGTGAAGACCATGATGGGGAAGGGAAGGTGGAGGCTGGTGTCGAGCCGGGGGAAAGAAAGATTCCTTCCGAGCACTGTCTTTTCTTTATGTCTTCTTTGCTTCTCCGTGCTTGGATATGTAGGTAAAAGGGCCCTTCCATGGGCCCACCACCACCCTCTCCAGAGGGTCCCCACTTCTCTAGTCAATGGCTCAATGCCCAAGAGGAAACCAGTAGCGAGCAACATCCCTCAGGGACCTCTACTGGGACAAGTACCGTTTGATATCTCAACAGGCTGGATGAATTGGGCTTGTTCAGACTGGAGGAGACCTCACTGTGGCCTTTCAGGGTCTAAAGGAGGCTTGTAAGAGGAGGACACTTTTTGACAGTGTCTGCAGTGACAAGGCAAGGGACAACAGATTTTAAACCAAGAGAGGTCAAGTTTAGATAGGGCATGGATCCGGGAAACTATAGACCTCTCAGTCTGACCTCGGTACCAGGAAAGGTCATGG
>NW_009711766.1:0-7346 GCF_000703405.1 Apaloderma vittatum
ATATATCTCCATAATTCAAATCCACGTTTGGTCCTATTGGTCCATTTCATTGGCACATGCTTTGTCTGATGAGAAAAACCCTGACTAACAAGGGACTCTTTTTGTCTCTCTTGGCTTTGCCATTCAAAATATAACTTATGTTCCTGTAAGCACTAGGAATTTTTACTCAAAGAGGGATTGAATAATACCCACTGTACAAAGGAAGCTGATAAAACCTCATCTTGCTGAAAGCTCCTGTGTCATATCAGTAGGACAGTGTAAAGAAGAACTCAGCAAACCCTTCAAACTATCTTTTTGAAAGGCAGTCTGCTTCACTTATCAAGTGTATGTAGGATACTCTTGGATCAGACTTTGAGCAACCTGATCTAATGAAAGATGTCCCTGCCTACGGCAGGGGGATGGCCTAGACGATCTTTGAAGGCCCCTTCCAAGCCAAACCATTCTAAGATTCTATAGTCCATGCTTAAATATTTAGCGTTCATTCCAATGACCAGTTTCACATCATTAGCCACATGGATACTTGACTTGGGTCAGCATTTGGAAGAAGAATTAGCCAGAGAATGTACAAGTTGTATTCCGGTCAGCTGCTGCAACATCAAGTGTCCCAGGAAGTAGTCAGGCCTTAGACACAACCATCATGTCAGATCCCTAACCCTGGCAACATGTTCATTCTGTGGAAACTTTTGTACAAGACCGCGTGTGCAGGATAGTATTTCTGGCTATTCTTATGGACGTAAATTTACCTGCTTACATTATTCAGGCAGAATTTATTATTGATATGTTTATTATTCTTGTTGAATGCTATCTTTTAATTGTATTCTATTTTACTAGGTGTTGTTATTGTAATAGGGATATTATACAATTCACTATATGACACTATTGTAATAATGCAATTCTGATGGAAGCGTGGCATACAAGATCTTGAAGTTCAATACTTTGTATTACTATCAATTTGAAAAGTTGTCTAGAGAAACTGGGATGATAGCTCTTATTATTGAAAACATATTTCACACTTTTCATGCAAGTCTTCTCTTTACACTTTTTTAGTGCTTTTCATTGTTTTGTCCCATTTACATAAGAATAGTTACATTGAAATCTCTTGTAACAATGTCTCCTGTATGCTGGAATGATTTCTGACAAAAAAAATATTCTTTCTGTAAGACAGTGCCCTGTAGTTCCTTCTTCTCATATGCAATTTTTTTTTTTATTAAACCAAGAAGATTTTTCTAGCACATTGACATGCATACACGTGCTTTGCTTGTATGTATTCATAAGGGCTGCACTAAACTTACTCACTATGCGTGCCTTCCAGTGCTCGCGGTCACAGTGTAGATGAGATTTTGCCTGTATTTTGGCTCTGCATTACTCCAAGCTAATCCTTAGTTAATGCTGCAGAATTTTATTTTGGTGGGAATTTTTCTCAGCATATTAATTGCCCATCCTGCTTGCATAACTTTGGACTCTTCACTTACTCTGACCTTCATCTTAACAATCGTGATAAAGAAACTCTTGTATAGTGAAAATTTTCATTTATCCATCACTAGCAGTAACTGATAGCTGTCACTAATCTGTTTTTCCCCCTCCTGAAACAGCCACCAGAATTTCATTTAACTACTGATTTTAGAGGAAGGAATCTCTTCAAGACAAGAAACTGTCTTAATATATGGCTACAAGTTGGTTAAATAAGCATATGCATAGGTCTGCCTTTATTTTGTAAAGTGGATTTTCATCTCCATGCACTCATAAATTATGAATGAAGTATTAAAAAATATTGACTTATTTTGTATTTAAATGGAGAATCTTTTTCTGATTTTTTTTTCATCTTTTGAGACTGTTGAGTGTGTTCTCTACTGTCTTTCTGAAACAGTGCAGGACAGAAACATCTTTCAAATGCAAGTTAAAATTCTTAATCTGAAGCTTTGAGAAGAGCAGCAAATACTGTTGAACTTTGTGATACCATAACCAGAGTTGTCAACACTAGCAGTAATAGTGATAGGAAAAGTGAGCAAAGGCTGGTCTTGTTGGGTAGTGGCTCATATCCTTTTGTGAATAACACATACCTGAAGGGCTACACTATGCTATGGACTTATGTAAATGAGCAAGAAATTTCTTGTGCTGAGAATTATTTATAATCACAAAACTCTGCTTCTGGACTGGTGGTGTTTGATTTTAAAATTTCTCTTCCGTTACAGCTTTGAAATTTGTCCAGGAAAGACTTACGGTAAATTTTGTGGACTTGCTATAGTCACACTACTTTTCTCCCTTTTCTCTTCTCCCCTTCCAGCTCAAAGAAGACTTCTTGCATATTCAGTTTCCATTCTGTCAGCAGCAACAGCTCTGCGTTGTGCTCTGCTGAATCTGCATGTCTTTGAGAACTTCTGCTTCAGAAATTGTCTCTTCCATTCCCAGCCATGGAAGTGCTCTTACTGTGGAGCTAGTGTAATGTACATGTAATTTTATTTTGATCTTCATTGAAATGGAGCCAGGACTAGGCATGAATCCACTAAAATGCCTTGGAAATGGAAATGTCTTTCTATGACTGGTTTAATGCACCTTTTTGATTGAGAATGGAAGGTGTCCATCTTGCTTTGATGAGCTTATTAAACATCCAGTTCATTACTGCTGATGTTGTGAACTCGTTTGTACAACATCTCTTTCAACCTATGGACTGATAAACTGCATCCTGCTTAACAGTCGCATAGAGATTCCTTTCTTATATCATGGCTGAATGTTCTTCAGGATGGATTAACACAGAAAAGCATGTTCTGGCTAGTCTAGAAAAGGATCTCATGATCTTCTCTAAACATCTAAGTATTGCAGATAAATTCTGTCTACCAAAAAAACCCCCAACCCTTGAAAATCCTAAACATTGCACTATGTTCTTAGTGTTTCACCTTAGAATGTCAGTTTGAGAGCAAATCCTGTCTTTAATTATGAAACAATTCTACTAAATAGGCTTTATTTCTAAACTTCATTGAATTAATGAAACTAATCCCAAACTAATCCCTTTCTGCAACCCAGTAAAATTGTTTCACTGCTAGTATATGCCGTTTACTTTTGGGGATATTTTCTTCTGCTATAGGTCAAATAGATGCATTTGTCATAGAAGAATGGTTGCTTGTCACTCATCCTTCTATGACTGACTGACTGGGTTGTTCTGCAATCATATGAGAAGAGTAGCACACAGATTACTTTTCTTTCAGTTTATCTTTGAGGTAGGAGCTTCTGCTTACAATAAAGCACCAGCACTCTCACTGAGCAGCTTTCAGGCATTATTTGGATGATGCAGAAAAAAAAGAGATGCAATTATACTAATACACTCTATAAATGAGACTGAGGCAGGTGATAAAATAAAACTTCATGTTTCAAAAGGGGGTGTCAGGTTTAGAGAGTGTAATCTCTCTTAAAGGAAAAAAAACCCTGAAGAAGTGAAGGGGAGAGTAATTATATACCTGCATGGCTTTTCTAAATCATATGAGATATTAATGGATGTAGTGATTTCTTTTGCATGCCTGCATCTGTTTAGTAGGAGTTAAAATGATTAAAATTATTATGTTAAAATGATTATGCAAGTCAACAGTAGCGTGCACAACCAGGAAGATTATCTCTGTAAGTGAGGTTTGTTTGGCTTGTATAACTCTTATACTAGCTGCAAAATAAACAAAATACTTGTGGTGTTGGAGAATTCCTACAGGCCAGACATCACTTGTTCTCAAGTGGGCAAATGGCCTGTCCCGCTTTGATACTGTTACAAGGTCTAAGATAAACCTTAGTTTCTTATGAAATGGATGTGAAATATTGGTATGAATGTTCACTCTTGTTGAACCCTACAGTGTACATTGGTTGTTTCACTCATCTTTTTCCAGTTCTGTGGTTCATCTCTGGCAAACCTAAGCTAGTGGTATTCTATTTACAAATCTTCTGCGGGTCCCTCATGACATATGCATCGAGCAACCCTGGAGTCACATCTCTGGGTCTTGAAAGTGCTGTGGGGAGTGTTAAGGGCCATCCCCATACAAAGGAAATGTGCTGCAGTAATATGCTCTTTCAGCTGTCACGTGCTTTCTTGCGTCTTGCAGAAATGCTCTGTGAGCTCTCACCCATTCCACGCGGAGCAGAAATTGATAGTTACTGTGGTTACTTTGGAAGGGACGATCATAATTTAAAATCATAACAAAATCAACACACCTACCCCTACTCCAAACAAACCAACCATAAAGAGTTACTGGTTAATAGTCCATGTCTGGCAGGCTTTCAAAATTGAGGGGTAAATGACCATGCAAAGGCATTTACTCTCAGTTGTTAAACTCAATGTAAATGGGGTGGAAAAGTGCTTTGCAGCCAGAAGACCAAGTCTTATTGGCTATAGCTTCTCTTCTTGTTGTGAAGTGGATAAGAATTTTCCTTGACTTAAATGAGACTTTGAGTTCTTCTGTTTAGATTGATTAGAACTATCCCATCAGATTACAGTAATTTCAGTGCAGTTGCTGTTTAAAGTGATGTTTGGCATGTGTAAAGCAACTGGCACAAGATTATACTAAAAATACAGACTCCTCACTCACATACAAAGTTCTCAAACTTTTATAGAGAGCATATAGTGGTTCATCATGGAGGTGGGCATAACCCTGATTAACCTTTCTACCAGTCGTTAGTTTGGCCCAGAGTATAAAATTTTCTGCGAATTCTTTAATATCTTTGTAGGCCTAGGATTCTGGTGAGCACTGTTACTCTGATCGTACAGATTTTATTCTTTGTAAACAATAACTTCTCCCTGAATGCAATGTAAATTGCAAGATTATGTTCCATTGTGAAGAACAAGTTATGAAAATACGTCAGAAATAATTACAGTTCATCTTGCTGTCGGGCAGGAATATAGACTGGATAATTTACTGTTGTCTCCTTCAGCGATATTTTCTATGGCTCTGTTACCAGGAATATTAGAATTTAACTCAAAATGGTGAGAAGAGCATAAAAAGGGAAAAAAAGGGAGAGGAAAGGTTATTCGTCTTCAATTCCAGGCTTTGCACAGTGGTTTGTGACATGGACTTATTCTCCCGTGAATGTGTAGAAAGAAGAGTATGCTCATGGATGTACAAATGTTCCCCTGATTTTCACCGCTACCTAAGGATGTCTTAGAGGCCTCAAACAGTTGTTTGTTCTTTTAAAAATTTATTCCTTAAATCAGATATGGCATACAGTACAACCCTTTGTAGAAGAGATAAATACACTGTATAGTGGCCTGAAGTGTGTATTTTGCCAAATTATCTGTAAGAGTGACTTTTAAACAGCCTGTGCTATAAGCTAATGTGGAAAGTTGCAAAGCTGTTGGTTGCCATTGCCCTCGAGTCCCCCGTTCTCTAGATGTTAAGACTTGCTAGAGTTGTTCAGGACAGCAAGGCAAAACAGAGAGACGAAATGTATAACTGGCAGGACCAAAAAAGGTTTGTAAACAGCTATTGTAATTTCATGAGTAGAAATTTTCAGTAGAAATTTCCTGGTAGAAGTTGCAGATAGCAATACATTTTTCTAATGTACTCTTTCCTCACTAATATGCAGTTTATAAGATTTTATTCATTGCCTCTGTTGAAATACTCAGGAGTAGAAGTTTACCATAATGTTTTGGGGTTTTAATTTACCTTTCCTCAAAACGTTTCTTTATTTCTCCAAATAAGGAATTTTCCCTTCCCTGTAAACGTTCAGTACTGTGCAGAAAGAAGATGCAGGATATGAACTCCTTATTCTTGTAGAATGGCACATTTAAGGCACAGTGTATTGCTTATCTGCTTTGCAGACTATTGTCTATACTAGAAGGTCCGCAGCTGCAGAAATGTTCTTTACCTGGAGCTGAACAGGCTATTGCTGTCACTGGCTATCTTTATCCACTGTAGTGACCTTCAGGATTTTTAATCCAAGACAGTATACCAGTGGGTAAAAGTACTGACTTAGAAAGGCTACAGAGGATTTGAAAGAAAACAGCTAGTTTAATGAGAGAATATGGACCACTCAGTGTCCCTTGTTCATGTTGTCTGTGCTGTTTTGTTAACTGGAGCATGGTAAAATGGAACAAATGATCCCAAAATGAGCCAATAGCCCCAACTCAGACCAAGGCTTCTTTAACTCTGCATGTCTTTAACTCCTTTGACAGCTCTCTTCCCCTGGGACATTGGTGAAACTTCTCCTGGCTGCGTTTCTTGAGCAGTTGTTCCCAGATTTGCAGCTCTCCCCAGGAAGACCTCAGAACAATTCCAAGTGTGTCAGCTGGACAAAATGTAAACCTTCACTGTCAGACTTCCCTATTGCTGGTAAGGTATCCAAGGGCACCTAAATACTGATAGAAGCAAACTTAATAAAATGGCAAAGCCCTGCAAAATAAGTGAATTACTACAGAGAAGTTACATTTTTGTGAAATGTTCACATTGTGATGAGTATACTGTAACACATGCAGACAAAATAACAGGAGGAGAATCAGTACAGGAAAACAAACAGTTTCTAAAGGTGTTCTGTAGTTTGTAGCTACAATTTGCAGTCTGTCTCCTGTGAAGGAGAAGTGATTGCAACCAAGGACTTCATTTATAAAAAATATCTGTGAGTATTGTGACAGAGATGATTTTGATTTGACCAGTCAATGAACCTTTGAAAAAACATTGAATGGATACAATGTTTTGCATTAGAGCTCTAAGCTTGGACAGCATGTGGGTGAGGTAGGCTGTATTCTGTAGACCTGGCATGTTTAGCTGCATATCTTACTGTGAAGTTTCACCTTTAAATCTAATTCCAGTATTATATCCCTTCCATGAGCATGACTGTGCAACTGTGGATTCTATGCAAAGCCTTGTGCACTTGTTTACCTTTGTGATCTAGAGAACATTGCACATGCTGGTATCTCCTTTAGGACCATATTTAAATTTTTGCTTAATCAAGATCTCAAAACACTTGTAATATTCTTCTCTGTATAGCATGGATGTCTAGTAGTATATTAAAAATAGAATCTAATCATAGTGTAAATGATAATGTAAAAGATGAGTTAACAGTACTCGGTACAATGTGACTGTTCTTGGTTAATCTTTAAGTGCCCATATATTAATATGGTAACAATGATTAATCACAATAATGTGCTAATACACTAATAAGGACTACAAATAGTTCTGAATTACATTTATGTTAAATTCATTTAATAAGAAATGCTCAGAACAGCTGCAGAAAATCGCAAAGCATTCTTGTACCTTATGTAGCCTACCTTTTTTTTTAGTTGTTTTCTTGATTTTACTTGGGTTTTTTTGTTGTTGTTCTTTTTTCTTACTTTAATAAACATAACCATAGAGTCATAGAATGGCCTAAGCTGGAAG
>NW_009711767.1:0-14049 GCF_000703405.1 Apaloderma vittatum
GCCCTTCAGCCCCATGGGCCCCCCCTCAGCCCCCTCTGCTCTGCTGGCCCTTTTGCCCCTCAGCGCTTCTGGCCCCCAGTCTTTCTGCCCCTCAGCACCCCCAGCCCTTCTGCTCCCCATCTCCCTCCAAAACCACACAACTCTTCAGCCGAGGGAGCAGGCACCCTGTTTGCAGGCGGTCGCTGACTGATTCCACAGGCCTGGTGTTCTGCCCATGCCTTGGGTTTATCCTTGGCACTGCCATTTGCACAGGAAAATTACTGGAAAAATGCAACAATAACTATTTCCTGCCATCTGTTTGCCAACCAGCTTACTTCTGGCCGTTGCTGGCAGATTTCCATCAGGTTTGTTACTGTTAGCTCTGAAAAAAACATCTGTAGAAAGAGGGTTGGCTACATATACATCTGAAAAGCATTATGGCAGTAGAAGCCTGAGTGGCAATACCTGAAGAATTTTGTTGGCAAGTATGTGTTTGTGTTTGCAGTGCCTCAACATGTGTGGCGGATAAATTTGGATACTCCGGAGGAAGCTCATCAAAACCTCTCTTTCGGCGCTGCGGATCGCTGGTGGGAGCAAACGGATCTGACCAAGCTGATACTGGCCTCGAACAAACTGCAGGCTCTGTCAGAGGATGTCACACTCCTGCCTGCGCTCACTGTCCTGGATGTGAGTACAAGGATCCACTTGGGGTAGGATTCTACTGTCCTCTTAGCAGGTGGGAATATGTGGTCTTAGGTCTTTGTTTTCCATTTCCCCATGGTGGTGGGCATGTAGATGCGATACTGGTGAGTTCTTAGAGTAAAGAAAAGATACTCAGAATCGCTCTGATCCATTTATATATATGCTGGCAGTGAGTGTTGTTCTGTAGAAAGATGTAGGAAGTTTTATTATGGATGCTGAAGGAAGAGTTACTGCTGGATGCAAGCACTTTTCCTGCACTCCCCCACTTCATATCTAATTTCATGGCATTTACTGTCAATTAAGTGGAATTTTACAGTGCTGTTACTGCTAATTACTTTGAGCCATGTACGTAGCTGTGTTTATGTATGAAATTATTCTGTGTATTAGGTTAGCTTGAGTTGTTTCCATGGTAGGGAAATAAAACCTACAAGGTACAAATTAGTAACTGTACTCAAAAAACCTTTATTTTCCAGGTGCATGACAATCAACTGACATATCTTCCTTCTGCTTTAGGACAATTAGAAAATCTTCAGAAACTTGATGTGAGGTAAGTACACGTTACAAAACTGGAACATGAGATATATTGCAGTGACTTTCATGGTGTGAAGAAGAGATTGCAGTATAGCAAATTTTCTTTTAGAATATTAAATTCGTATTTTTTAACTAGAGACAATTAGGATATTGAGGATTGTAAGTTTGTGATCAAAACTGATGAGCTTAGGTTAAATTTATTTTTGCTGGTATTCAGAAGTCAGTCTTGCATGGAAGGTGAAAACAGATATTCTGAATAGTTACGTAAAAGCAGTATCTACATTCATTTGCTTCAGTCTGGCAGTTTCGAGTATAAAACCACTTTTTATCATTAGAAATAATTTTATAGGTCTCGTTAATGCTGGGAAGTTTGTAATCTTCCTTTTACTGGAGTAGCTATAAATTTTTGCACAAGGAGGGTGTGCTGCCACTGTGTATGTGAATTACATAAACAAAAAAAAAAATTAAGATCCAGCTTGAATATTATAAAATCAGATGAGGATTGCAAGTACTCTTGAACAAATAAAAAAACAGTGACTTTCTCCCTGGAAACTAACCTGTTGTAGAGAGCCGTAGGAAACAGACTTTTCTTAGAGGTATCCTAAGCACCAGTGTACCACAAGTGTTCTGTGTGCAGTTATTAAAACTTTGCTGATTATTTTTTTTCCTTTGTGTTCCATGTTTTAATTCTAGCCACAACAAACTGCGAAGTATCCCAGAAGAGCTGATACAGTTAACACATTTGAAGAGCCTGCTCCTTCATCACAACGAGCTGAGTCACTTGCCGAATGGATTTGGACAGCTTGTCAACTTAGAAGAATTAGTAAATGGCAGCTTTTTGAAAAATATGTGTTTGTGCAGAAGGGCTGAATTACTTGTGGTTTGCTACCACTAGTTAAAAAAAAACCCCATAGCTTAGATGGCAGAGCTTTGTGGATGTTCTAGTGACTTATGTAGGTTCTCAGTTATTACGTGGTGGGTGGTTGGGTTTGGTTATTTTTTTTTTTTTAGTTTGAAACCACGTTTTGCTCTGGTTTTGTCAAAGATTTTAAGGAAAATCGAATCCCTTGAGACCTGTCAGTCGCGGGAGGCTTGTTTCTTGTATTCACATTTCTACCAGGCTGATCCTGAAGGTGTCAGCCATCTAATTTTAATGTTCTGCCTGTAATTAATTTTGCAGTAGCAGTACTCGTGGGATATTTTAGACGTCTCTGTTTCTAACCTCTCTCTTCCTCTCTCTTTAAAAAAAAAATCTTCAGGATCTGTCCAACAACCGGCTCACAGACATCCCAACGAGTTTTGCCTTGCTCGTTAACTTAGTGCGACTCAATTTGGCTTCTAATCAGCTCAAGGACCTGCCTGCAGAGATCAGTGCCATGAAAAGTAAATGAGTCTCCTCAGATTATTAAATACCATACAGCCAGTTTGGGAGTTACATTCTGAAATGCAGCGCATGTTGTTCAGGATTTTAAAATACATATTCTCAGAGAGTTCATGTATTCTCAAGAATATTAGTTCAGAATTATTTTAAAAAATCGGCCGCAGCTACTGCTTATCAACCTTGAGTCCTCTTAGGGTTTGTGTTTCTTGAGAAATGGGGTGGTCAGAAAAGTGTAAGGATTAATATTGTCCTGCTTAGGGGTCATTAGCCTTAATGTTGCAATAAGCAATTAGACTTTTTTCCTTTTTTTGTGTATTTTGAGTGAAAAATAAAGCATGATCATTGAAATTATGGGACAGGAAGACGCTAACCTGTTTGTTTTCTTCCAGAATTCTGTTCAGCAAAATGCTGTCATGCTTATTTTAAGAACCAGTATATTTATGCTTCTGTAGAAAACTGTTTCTATTTTCTGGCCTTCTGATTGTTGTCACACGCTTTCTTCTGTAGGCTTAAGACAGCTGGATTGTAATAAAAACTACCTGGAAACGGTACCTTCTAAATTAGCAACCATGGCATCTTTGGAGCAACTTTATCTGAGAAAAAATAAATTGCATTCCTTACCAGAATTTCCCTCGTGCAAATTACTGAAGGTAAGGTTTGACATGGCTGCTTTGCTGTAAACCTGTAAGGCTTTTAAAATAGTGACTGTTAAATGTAAACTTTCGTGAAGTGCTGTGACCAAAAGCTGGCAGTTCTAGTTTTGGAATACACCCCCATTTGTAATTGCTTTTGCTGTCCACGTTGGTCAGTCTTAAAGTCATTTGGGAGAAAAATTTGCAGCAGTACTCTTCAGATTTGGGAAAAAAAATTACTTAGAAGGGTAAATGACTGAAAAACTGCATTTAGTGTTATCTGCAACAATTATTTTTTATTTCTAGGAACATTTTCTGGATAATTTACTTTTTCTCTACAGTTACAAAGGAAAAAATCTTTTTTTTTTTCCCTTCCTTTTAGCATAATCAAATTTTCCACCTGTTTTGTAGCCTTAATTCTCAGTATATTTAAAATTGAAAATTAGCCATCTTGGAACATCAGAAATTTGTTAATTAATAGAAAATTGCTTGGACCAGGTGAATGCCCATATACTGTTTTGTTGTTTCCAACTACCAAGTCCATCCAAGAACACAGATACTTTACCTCTGTGTAACTCAGCAATTAAACCCCCCAACTATGTTAGCTTTTGTAATAAAATTTGCATTAGTATTTGAAGTTCGGTTCTTCCATTATAGATGAAGCATTTCCAATAGGGAAATGCTTCCTATAACTTGGAATTTAAGAAACTTCTTGAGTAAGGATGCCATCAATAAGTTCAAAGTGAAGCAAATTTATTCGGAGCTTGGAGAAGGAGCTCAGAGCTGAGGGTTGGTTTGAGAAAACCTACGTTCAGACTCATGTCTCTGAAACTTGTTTCCGCAGGAATTGCACGCTGGTGAAAATCAGATCGAAATACTAAATGCTGAGAATCTGAAGCATCTGAATTCCCTCTCTGTGTTGGAACTTAGAGACAACAAGATCAAATCGGTTCCGGATGAAATTGCCCTGCTTCAGAAGCTGGAGCGACTCGACCTCGCCAACAATGATATCAGTAGGTAATGTTAGAAACCGCCTGCCGTCCCCGATGCGGCACAGCTCCTCACAGCTCTACTGACAACTCATTCTGTAGCTGATACGTTCCACTTTGTAAAATGTAATTGAAAAAGGCCTTGGTCGTAAAATGAAGGAGCCATTTCTATGTCTATGTCATTGCCGTGATCCAGCTGTGCCTTTGTTAAATGTTACATATTCTGCGTCTTGAATCCAAGCTTTGGGGTACCAAACCATCCAACAAACCATTGCGAACTCTTTAGAAATTGTCCTGGAGCTGCTTTGACACAAGCTGTTCCCATCCACAGGTTGCCTTACACATTGGGGAACCTTCCACAGCTGAAGTTCCTGGCATTGGAGGGAAATCCTTTGAGGACCATTCGAAGAGACCTTCTGCAAGTAAGCTCTGCAGGCAGCAAATCGCGTTCAACTGTTGCGTGCGTGTTACCCAAATTGTGTAGCCAGAGCATTCAATAGAACTAGTGCCACTATAGAATTCCCTGTTATTTGTTTTTCCCTGGCAGGCCCCTCTTCTCGCTGGTGGTAGACATGACTTCTTTCTGTGCTTTGGCCAGTGTTATAAAATAAATATTTACAAAGCGTGGAGATGCTATAAAAATAAGCAACACTGAAGACTCTTGAAATGGAATTTTGTAGCATCTGTCAAAAGAGGGAAAATCTTGTGTATCTGGTTAAGTGAGCGTTGTGTGCACTAAGGTACTCCTCAGTGGATGGAAGTTGCAGGTGGTTCCAGAGTTCAAAGTCCACTTAAAATATCTTAAAATGCAGGAGTCTGTGTTGGGGTTGCCTGGTCACTGTAGCTCTGGCATTCCCTAGCTTCTGAGCATTTGCTGTCTTTCAAATGTAAGAGCACAGACGTGGGTAATTTCTTGTGTGTATTTCAAATCTGTAGGAAATGACAGGTATAATGATTCCGTTACGATAGTTTAGACTTAGACTGTCTTGATCCATTACCAATGCTGTAAATTGATGTAGCTGGAATTTATATGCCTGTCTCGGTTCTTCTCACGTCCATCCCTGCTCTGTCTCATCTCTTCCTGTGTGTCAGGCCTGGACTCCGAAACCCATCCTTGTTTCTTGATGAATTTCCAGTCAATTTCTGTTAAATCCGAGTCTTTCTTGTTTTAGGAACATACCGTCACGTGTGTTGAGCTTTTCTTATTGTCTACTCTCTGTGGGGCTGTTACTCAGCTTTCTGCTTGACCTTCACCTTTTCCTTCAAAGTTTCCAGGTTCTCTCCACACCTGACTGTGGCTGCAGTCAGTCCCATTCTCCTGCCCTAGCCCCTCTTCCTCACTCTTCTGTCTTCTCTTTCTGACATCTCACCAGATGCCTTCCTTTCCGACTTCCACGGAATGAGATTGTGCTTCATTGCTTGTGGATTATGCAGACAGTAACTGTGTCTGAGCAGTGGAAGTTGCTATGAGGGGATTGAAAGTTCAGTCTTTGGAGGACTGAGCTGTTAAAAATCCATGCAAATTATGTAAACTGCAGTGTTTTTCCCAGAATTTACAATTTTGGACATAAAAAGTTCCCTGAACACTGAGCAGTCAGTTTCCTTGACAAATTTTAAATGTCTTCAGCAGAGCATAATTGTGCTGGACCTTTTCAAAGAGATTAAGTCTGTGTGAGCATTTATACTTGCTCCTGGAGCTTCTGATAAAAAGCTAAAAATTGGAGCCTGAGGAAGCAAGAAAGGATGGAGAATTTTCAGCTGGAATAAATAAACAAAATCACAGATAAGAGTCTGTAAGCTGCTGTGAACAGGATTTTTGCTCTGGGAAGCACTGAGTGGATTTTGCAGCCAGCAGAGCTGTGGGCTCCACCTGCCTCACTAGCGTTGTTCTTCATTCTCAAAAGAGCTGTGCAAGCACTGCCTGGCCAATGCTTACTGACTTGTGTGTTTGTTTGTTTGTTTGTTTGTTTAAAGAAAGGCACCCAGGAACTTCTGAAATACCTGAGAAGCAGAATCCAAGGTATGTTGCTCTATTGCATTGTGGCTTAAAGAAATTAAAGTGAAATTAAAGTGAATTAGGCCCTGTGGAGGGTAGCTGTTTAAAACCAGGTTCCTTCAGTTGTCCTGCAGTAACACGGTGTTCTTTACTCAACAGTTTGCTCTTCTATTTCAGTGCGCTTTTTTATTTTATTCTTGTTCTTTTAGATCATAGTGAATAACAAACGTTCATTGTTGAGGGTTATAATTTAGAAAAATAATCTGAAGTATTTTTCCCCTGGTCCCTTTATGCGTTTTACGTGCGGAATTCCGGTAGCTTTTTTAATTTTTCCTCTGAACATTGTGGGAATTGGTTGTGAGGGATTCCTCTTTTTAAGCGTGCTGTCCCTCTGCTGGCTGGGTCACGATGCCATCACCAGAAGTTGGTGATATTTTGCATGGGAGCGATGGATTAATTCCCATAATCACATGGGCACTGCAGTCCCCTGATTCCCAGAAAGTCTATGCATGAAAAAGGCTGCCTTAAAATCTTGATGATGCCATCAAGTCTGCTTCATAGCTGACTTAAGAATATAAAAAGTTTTGGGAGAGAAAGCAAGTGGTTGTTTTGAAACATCACTCTAATCCTGGCCTGTCGGAGTTCATGTTTCTACTATCCAGTAGTCTCAAATGCACTGCTCCCGAGAGAAATAATTGAAAAGTGATCAAGCAGAAAATGAGGTGAAGGATTTCAAGGGGGTTACTTCTCTGTGCAAATGATCTGTGGTTTCTGCAGAATTTTCTCTTGGATTCAGAGCCCTGCCTCTGGATTAAAATGCACCTACATGGTTCTGTATCACACGTTTCTGACAGGTGCGGTACTCTCTAAAAATGAGCTGTTAGTATTAAGAAAACAGACAAAAATGGTGCTGATTGCTCCTGCACACTCAAATCACTTTCCAGATTGATACCTGGGCTCCTACTTCACTGAGATACTTTGGCATCTGGGTTTTTTTTTCTCTTTTTGTTCTGCGTTTTTTTATTCCGTAGGAACAGGCTGTCAGAGTCTTTAACTTGTATGCTCAGAAGACAAAGTCCTTTCAGAACAGGACTTCAGTTTGCCATCTTTAGAAATCCTCGTCTTTCTTAAGTCTCAAAACGTAAAGTAGGCAAAGTGACTGAATTCAACGGCCTCATTAAATGTAACACAGAAATTATGCTGCCTTTAAATGGCAAAAATGCTTAACCTCTTAATTTAGAAGGGGCCTGGATGATACATGCAAGCAACTTTTATTGAAAATTGTTCTGCCTGAGTTTTCCTTTCTGCTGAGCGGGTTTTCTCCCTGCCTGCCAGAGGATGGCAGCATTAGTTAGGTTACTGCAGCATACAGGATTACTTCAAAACGTCAGGTTCCCTGCAAGTCTGACACGTTATTAACTTGCCAAAAAATAATTGGTCGCTAGAGTACATACTCAGAAGCTTATCTGGTGAACTATAATAGATAATAAAATTGCGGTAATAAAATTAGCCAATGTCTTGCATGTACAGCAGTGCTGCTGATTTTACTCTGCCGGTTCAGACTCTAAAGTTGGAGCTAAAACCAGGAGTAGCTCTGTTTCTGTAGAGCTTTAAACTGGGGAAAGGCCTGTTCTTTTAGCTTGTTTTTGACCTTTTTGGATGACAGGCTAACTCCTTGAGGTTGGGTCCAGTTGTTAGTAGGCTTTTATTTGTAAACACTGCAAATTTCCATGGGCTTCTGTTCGATTTCTTGTAGCAGAAGCTGGATTTCTCACACGTTTGTTTGGACTCCCTGCTCAGCTTTGCCCTGGTTACGCATGTGCGAGTTGTCTGGGTGTGATGCCACAGCTTTGACATGCAGAATGGTGCTGCCCACCCACCTTTCTTAAAAAAAATCAGAGTAGCCTTGCAACACCCATGGCGTTTTCGTGTGGGTTGTAGGGAGTGATCAAAAGGAACTCTGCAGAGGAGGCTGTGACAAAGGCTTATAAATATTAATGTGCTAATTAAAATAATGATCACATTTCTGGGTATAGGTGACGCAGCTCATCCCTTGTAGCTGGAATTCCCTGTTATTTGTGGTTTCTGGCTCCCCACCCCTCTCAGAGGCTGCTGTCTAGTGCAACAGCTAGTCTCAGCTGCCTCCTGAGTTGTTTTTTCAAAATCCCTCCCCTCCATTCAGCCTAAAAACAATCAACTCGGAAACCTAAGACTGCAAAAAACCTTTGCTAGAAAATTCTTAAAATAATTGCCATTCAGATTGTATCCAGTTGAGCCAAAATATAGTAAGAGTTACCGGGAGGGTGGCAAATGTCCAAGGACGTCGAGCCTCTCGCTCTGGGCAGTTGGGAGCAGCCTCTCCAGCTAGAGCCCGGGTGACTGTGCGTGTTTCTTATCTCTAGATGAAGTACGGAACCCGAACGAAGAGCCTCCCGTGACAGCCATGACCCTTCCAAGCGAATCAAGGATTAACATGCACGCCATAACTTCCCTGAAATTACTGGAATACAGGTTTGTGTTTTTGAAGTACTACCTAGTTGTAAAGAATGCTCCTCTAATTTTAATTATTTTTTCCCTTTGTGATATATATTGATCCATCTGCAAATTGGATTTTTTCGCTTGAATTTTTCTGCTTGGGAATAGGCAGTTTTGAATTTCAGGGTTTACAAAATTATTTCTTCGTTTTATCAAATATTGCACAGTAGCAATCCTTTAACCTCGCTGAAACGCATGACGCCATCAGGTGCTTTTAGTACCTTTTAAACTTCTTTAGCAATTCTCTTGAAGTCTCAGAACGTCTTGTAGTAGGCAAGGATCTCTTCAGTTATTTCTTAAACGTAGCTATGTTAGATTGGGAAAGGAGAAGCTGGGCATGTTTGCTGAGAGCTGCTGTGTGAGACGCTGGTCCTGCTGCGAGCTGGAGTGTGGAGAGGACCTCACCGCGGTACAGGGGTTGGAGTGGCTTTGGTCACTATCAGTGTTCAGGAGCTCCACATTGAGTACCTGCCTGAGTTACACGTGACTGAGCTCGGGATGTTTCCTGAGCTGAGAGGGGGAAATCTGTGTAATGAAATTCTCTTTTTTCCTAAGTGACAAACGATAGGATGAGAGGAAATGGGCTCAAGTTGCGCCAGGGGAGGTTTAGATTGGACATGAGGAAAAACTTCTTTACTGGAAGAGCAATTTCTTCCTGAAAAGGGTTGTGAAGCCCTGGCACAGGCTGCCCAGGGCAGGGATGGAGTCACCATCCCTGGGGGGGTTCAAAAACTGTGCAGACATGGCACTTGGGGTCCTGGTTTAGTGGTCATGGAAGTGTTGGGTTGACGATTGGGCTTGCTGATCTTAGAGCTCTTTTCCAACCTCAGTGATTATGTGATTCCATGATTCCTGGCCCAATACCTTTGTTGCGGCAGTGACATAGCTCAGCTCTTACTGATGCTTCTTCTGCTCAGGGTGCCCGTGTGAAATGTCGTTGCATGGGTGCCATGTAACATGGTGCTGTACCGGGCAGTGTTCTGACCAACAGCCCTTCCAGGACCAAAAATAGCAGATAGTCACATATCTATACCCTCGTCTTTTTCTAAAAGAAGATGAAAACAATATGCTAACCAGTAGGAAACAACTGGTTCGTGTTACTGTGCTAAATACTTTTCTTTGTTCAGTGAGAAGCAGGCGGCTGCGATTCCTGACGAGATGTTTGATGCTGTCAGGAGCCATCCTGTCGCCACTGTCAACTTCAGCAAAAACCAGCTGAGCGCAGTTCCCCCGAGGTACTCATCTAAAGCTTGTGCTCTGGTTGTCGCTTCCCATTCTGCTTCTGTTCTCCAGCATTTTGTGGTTTTCCTCATCAAGTATATTTACACTTCTATGCTGTGTATGTGTTTGTAAAAGTGTAATTGAGATGCTGGATGATGCTCTCGCGTTTCTGGCGCGCGGAGCGTGCCCGTGGGGCTGCTGCCGAGCACGGAGCTGGCGGTCGGAAGCATCTCGGCCCTGCTCCAGGCGTGTTGGGCTTCATCTGGATTCACTGAAATGAGTGAGTGGAGCCCGATGTGGCTTCTCGTAATAATGAAGTGCTGTACTTCACTCCAGCCTGGGACTGTTTTCTCTACAAAGCGGCCTTTTTTTTCCCCCAGACAAAGATGATCTGTGGGGATTCACCACTGCAGCGGGTGATAACTTGGTCCTGGAGCTGAGGCTGTATTTAAATTCCGTTTCTTCAGACAGCGTAATTGTTTTACTTGTTGTTGGTTTTTTTTCAGTTTTTTTAAGGAGGCCTGAATAATTCCCACACCTTTTTTCTTGATTGGTTTTGTGTCCATCACGTAGCATTTGATATTATTGCACTTGTTACGTCATCCTCAGTCAGGGAGAAGCTTTTTTTTGACACTAATGGGAATAGATGGGCTTTTAGTAAGGAGGAATCTTACCCAAGGAAATGGTGAAAGCTGATTTTTTAAGGATACCACCACATTTGTGAGGGCAACTTATTCTTGGACCCGAATGTGCTGAACATTTAACCTTTAACACAGAGAACTTGATGAGGCGCCATCTCGAAGGAAAACATCTCCATTCAGTAGAGTTTCTAGAAAATCAATGCAGTGAGATAATGCCTGTGCCGGAGGCTGCTGCACTTGCTAAGGGTGGGTGTAGGTGTGCAGCTGCTCTGTGCCAGAGAATTTGGTGACAATCCAGAGAGGTTAGGTGAGTGTTTTTCCGTTGAATTACCTTTTAGTTTTAGGGCTGAAACAGAGACTCTGTGAGCAGGATTCAGCAGCTTAACTTTTGAAGCCGTTAAACATTTTACACCAAAGCACCCTTTGAGAGGAGGCAGCTCTGTTCCTGGAATTTGTAATAGCAGAGCAGTGGAACAGAGACAAAAGGTAGAAATTAATTGAATGATCTCTTTCGGTTTGTTTGACTGCTGAGGAAGAGGTATTCAAAATTTTACAGGAGATGGCAGTGAAGCCATCCATGCTGTAGTTTTGGAAACACCTCTTAACTGCATTTGAGTGAGTAGGCTTTTGTAGGGAAAATCTGTGAGAGAAAATTCACTCTCCTAATAACTTTAAATAAGTGGTTCTGAGCTTTGTTTTTAAGGGTCCAGGACAGGCAGCTTTCACAGGTGATGTTTCCATTATCTTCACAAAACTGCTTCTGAAATGTCAAGAAATGGAGTGTCCTTAATTCACAGAATAAAGCAGATTTGGTTTGGGATTTTTTTTATTTTTTTTTTCAGTAACTTAGAATGCAAACACGAGCTTACATAATAAAAGTATCTTCATGTTGGGTTTCAGGATTGTGGAGCTAAAAGACGCGGTTTGTGATGTCAGCCTTGCCTTCAATAAAATCTCGTCCATCTCCTTGGAGCTCTGCATGCTCCATAAATTGACACATTTGGATATCAGGTTTGTGACGTGCGTTGGACTTCCTTTCTGGGCAACTTATTTTCATGCCTTTTTAAACCAGCCATCTGCTCCAGTGGAATAGCAGCGCTGAAATAATTTTTCATTTCCCAAAATGCCTCTATGGCAGTTGAGTGACCGGCAGATCTGAAATAGCAAGCGGCCTAGATTTAGCCGTCGGTTAAAGAAAAAACAGAAAAGCCAAGCGGATGAGCTCCAGGACATGCTGTGAGGAAAGGTCTTGCCTCAGCCAGAAATAGAGTCTCGGAGATGTTGTTGGTTAAAAACACTCCCCACACCCCACCAAAGAAACCCATGCCAGAAAATCCGGGAGGGTAGCTGGGAGCGTACAGCAGAGGCACAAATCCCGTTGTGCTTCCTGTAAGTGCTGTACTTGTGATAGTTACTGTCATTTTACCTTCTCTAACTCCTGAAAATTGCTCGTTGTTGTGCGTGTTGGGATGCCAGGGTTAAGCTCACCGGTGGTTGTTACCGTGGGGGTCTCGCAAATGAAAAGGAGCAAAGCACAGCTGCAGGGAGTGGTTTGGACTTTTGGCTTGAGATGCCTGCCAGCCTGGGTCCATCGGTGACACATTGACAGCCGTGCTGCTGGCTGGGCAGCATGGCTGAAGGTCGCAGAAACAGATAATGACTGATGAGGGAACGAGGGTGACTATCTCGGTGATTAAGAACTGAGGTCTAAGCCTGGGCATCTTTTGGTGACTTGTCTCGGTTTTTCTGTGGTGGCTTTTTGTGTCACTACAACCCCGTGTCCTCGTGTTTAAGAAGCTTCTGAGCAGGTTCGTGCTGCAGGAACAGCCATGGGTGGCTTTCTTATGGCTAGATGGATTTTGAAGAGCTTGAGAATTCTCCTGCTGCTTCACTTTGGCACCAAGATCTGGGCAGTTTCCTGTAGCTTTTTTTTCCCTCTGAGATCCAAGGTGCTGAATCGCCAGGTGGGTTTGTGGAGCTGTGAGATGTTTGAACTGCTCTTGAATCTGTAGAGGACAGGCTCTATATCTTCCACTGGCAGGAAGGAGAATGCAGATCTGGCTCACATCTGGGGTCTTGACCCATCTCTGAAGCAATTAATTGGTGTAAGACAGCGTGTTGGCAGCGATAAATGTGCAAATCTTATGTCTGCGGATTCTTAACTGAGACTTCATAAAAGCTAGTGATTATTGTTTGTCTTCATTTGATACACAGAAATAATTTTTTGACGTCTCTGCCTGAGGAAATGGAGGCACTGAAAAGACTGCAGATAATAAATCTGTCTTTTAATAGGTGAGCAACTGTTCAGACTTTTATCTTAATACAATAATTAAAAGAACTGGGATGAGTTCAGTAAGATTTTCCAGTGATGTGAGAAGGAGGAGGCCCTTGATAAGCCTCACACTGATGACATGAATGCGTCTCTTTGCACGGTGGGTGGGGTGGGTTTTTGAACTTTCTGCTACAGAAATTTTGGAGAGGGGCAGCAGTAGCAGCTGGTTAAAAAAAAAGATAAAACAGGCTTGAGAACAATACATCCAAAAATGGATACTGACAGGACTGCCTTCTGGCATCCATAATAACAGCAGTGCTGGGTGGTGGAATAATTTGGGGAGGGCTGGGTGGGAAGCAGCTCCCTTCAGCTTTTTCACTGCATGCGAAGTAAGGCGGTGGCTGCTTTCTCCTTTCAGAGCACCACGGTTAAACATTGACCTTAAAGAAATCTAAAATGTTTTCTGATTTTTAAAGGCTTCTTATTACCTGAACGCCCTATGTGGCTTTGCCTCCTTTTTCTCCCGGCAGATTTAAAGCATTTCCCAGCGTCCTTTATCGCATCCTCACGCTGGAGACCATCCTGCTCGGCAACAACCAGGTGGGGACCATCGACCCTCTGCACCTGAGGAGGATGGACAAACTCGGAACGCTGGACCTGCAGAACAACGACCTCCTCCATGTGCCACCGGAACTCGGCAACTGTGAAACTCTGAGGTGGGCGGTGCAAAGCGGTGACCTGTTTTACAAAAATATAACCCGACTGATTTCTTCTGTTGTCAAAAAAAAAAATGCAGATGGGCGGTGTGGGCTTTGGGAGGTCTCGATGTGCACAGAGGGTCTCTCTTACCACTTGTAAAACCGGTTGGTCCCTGTAGTTTTCCCCTGTGAGGACACTTGCCAGAGGGACTTCAAAGAAAATCCCAAAATAAAAGGCTGCCACCACAAGGAAAAACCTCCACAGGGATTTGTGTGTTGCAGCAGGCTGGTGGCTCAGCTACGCAGCAGAGAGTCATAATTTAACATAATTTTTCCCTTTAATGGTATCATTTCTCTACTTCTGAAGTTCTCCTCACTGTTTCTTCTGCCAGAGGCTTGAACAAATAGGGTACATGAGTGTTGTGTGGCTACAATAATAGCATCACAGAATGCCTTAGGTTGGAAGGGACCT
>NW_009711768.1:0-5348 GCF_000703405.1 Apaloderma vittatum
GCTTTGCCAGCCTCAACAGTTCTGTGTGATTCAGCAGAACAAAAGCAGAGGGAATTAAAGAGCAGATACCTGGACCAGAACACAGCAGAAACGTGGCAAACTGCTTTTTTAGCAATTGTGTTTGACCGGCCAAGTCAAGTGTAGGTTGCATCAGGTGGGCACACCAGGTTTGCTGCTCGGATCAATAACTGCTGATTTCTAGACACGTGTGACTCTAGAGATTGGTGGGATGTTCTGAAAGTTAAGGGGGTGTGGGTTTGCTTCAGCAAACTGCCTGCAAGCCAGAACAGACATAGAAAATGAGTGGGGCTGCAGGTGCATAGGCATGACTGGGTGTCAGGCAGCAGCACTGGCACCAAATCACACAATCACAGAATGTTGGGGTTTGGAAGGGACCTCGAGAGATCACCCAGTCCAGCCCCCCCTGCCAGAGCAGGGTCACCCAGGGCAGGGCCCACAGGAGCACGTCCAGGCAGGCAGCACCTGCCGATGCGTGAGTGTCCTTGTGTTAGCAAAGGGTTTGAAATACTGTATGTGGGGTCAGAACTTTCCAATCACTTGCCTCTTCTGTCCATTGTGCCTTCTTGTGCTTTTAAAACAAGTCTTAAAAGACGAGCTTTCACTTCTGCGTTACGTTTCAATCCTATTTCTGGTGTTCTGTCAACATCTGTCGTCTGGCCTGTATTTCTCCAGTGGCAGTGCACTCGCGTGAAACCTTTCTAAATCTTAGAAAATGATATGTTAATCACTCTCAAACTTTCAAAATATTGTTCAGCTAATAATATTTCAGAATCGCTGGCAGAGTCTGCAGCAGCCTATACTAAAGCAACAGCAAGGAAGTGTTTGTTAGCGAAGGTAGAAGTGATTACCGGGGAGGAAGCTGAAAGTAACGTGTTACAGGTAAGGAACGGGTGAAGTACAGGAGCTTGGAGTTTATAGGGATTCCTGTGAAGAAAACTAAAATAAGTATCTAAGTTCATTAATTATTGTACTACTGAAGATTATAGATGTGGTTTTTTTAAATTCAGAATGTACTGTTATGCTAGCAGTGTGGTTTCTTGCATAGCAGAAGCCATAAAACAGCACTCGAGAATTTGTCTTGAGGTACTTAATTGAATTAGTGATGTTTTAAAAGGACATGCATTCATGACTTAGACTGCTGGTTATTATTGTGGTTTATTTAACCTGGTAGTAATTCATTAAGTTAAATATGCTTACTAACTTCAGTATATCCTGGAGAGGAATGTGCAGGGGTTTTGTGTAAACCCAACTGGATTATATATATATATTTTTATTTTTTTTTAAATCCTCCAATTACGATTTTTTCTTGATCTTTTAAGTTTGTCAGCACTTGAACTGTGTCTTCTGTTACGGAGTAGCTTTGTGTTCTTACAGACTTGCTGGTCTCTTCTGACACCAAACAGATGCTCTGTCAGTAACCAAGGCGTATCAGTTACACTTTTACTATCCTACCAAATAATAATCTGTAGCATTTGTCCTTTCAGGCTTTTTACCAGGCATGAACGGTCTTTAAATAGTTACTCTGGTGCTTCTCTGGTTTTATGTAATTCTGGGTGCTTCATGTAATCAGACAAGACACTGAAGGCAAGAGAGTCCTTTTTCACGTACGAAAACTGCAACATTTAGCAGTTCTGTACGTAATGGACTGATTTGTGTGAGTATATTGTAACTTCACAGACCTCTGACCTAACTTCTGGTCTTTTTTCCTGTGAAGTTTAATTCACTGCAAACCCAGAAGGGATTCTGCATAAAGATGCAGACAGAACTCTGTTAATGTTGCAAAAATGAGTTATACAGAGCTCGGTGTTCTGTGGCAGAGAAAAGGAGACAAACAGAGGAAAAGAAAATGGGAATATTTTTTCCACCCAGGACACATACAGTTGTGGGGAGCTTGAGGGGTGATGAACACAAGGTAGAGATGTTTGGCCAGGCAAGAAAACGGGAGCTTTTGTGGGAAAGAGGAACAGTCCTGCCACTAGAAAGTCCAAAAGGTGTACTTTGTCAAAATGATGAACCAGGAAGGCAGGAAAAGTGCCTCTTGTTTATTCATGACTTTGTGTGGCTCGAGCCACGAGATAACGTGTTTGTTCGTCCTTTCTTCCGTAATACAGGAAGAATTTTGCTTTGCTTTCATTGTGCTGGGTCTTCCCAGCAAGAAATGCCGCCCTGAGCCGTGGTGCAAAGTGCACCTAAGGCTGTCAAAATATTGCCCGATGGAAGATGTAGGTGACTCTTTCCTGGTCTCTTATCACAATGTTTCCTCTGTGAAAGTTTGTACCTTACCCGAAAATTGTTCTGATTTGATCTTGAACACAGGTACTTCTTAAGAACATACAGCTTCTGGTAATTAAACCAGACAGCGTATTTTGAGGAATTCATTGCAGAAGAAAGGATGACTACTTTAGTTTCCACAGTTATAAACAGATTAAAATTCCAGTATGAAATCTGAGTATTTTGTTAACCAGCTGTGGGTGATAGCAAATGAAATATATTACTGCTGCTGTCAAGCACTGTACTATAGAGATGTTCTCCATTGCAGATTCAGTGCAAGCTGTTTGTATTTGATAAAAACTCTCAGTCGTGGGTGGAGAGAGGTCGAGGACTTCTGAGACTCAACGATATGGCCTCAACAGATGACGGAACATTACAGTCTCGGCTGGGTAAGAGGGCCCGGGCGGATGCGGTGCTGGCTGACAATCGGTGCTGTGTTCATAGGGCGCTTCCGCGGCACACAGCAGCATCCACGTGGGGTTATGTCTGAGCTGCAGCAGCTCGGAAGCAGTTTGGATCTTTTCTCTTGCTTCCATTTATGACCATTCCCCCCAAAGAGAGTATCTTTTCATATCCTCCTAGGGTAGCAAACATCCCGGTTACGTTATTTCCACCCCACCCCGCTAAAAGCAAACTGTGTTTAGCAGCTGGAATATTGTCTGGCATTTTATGGTAACGTTCTTCAGCTCTGAGCTTCTTGGGGTGGGTGCTTGGGGGAAGCCTCTTGGAGCAGCACGCCGTTGTTGGGACTGGCAGGAGCGTGCATTAGGTTATCAGCTCAGACCCAGCCACTGAACTTTGCTGTATTAACATACAAGACTTTGGACTAAATATCTTTAGTCATGGCAGATAATCTTTAATAGCCTACATTCTTCTGATTAACATCTGTGGCAAGATTCCTGTTTGAAGGGCTCTCCCTAATATTCTTTGTGAAGAGACTTAAACGTTCACACAATAAAAAGCCATCTTGGCTGGTTTGAGTTCCCTGTTGCATCTTTGTCCACCTGACTGATCTTGTGTGTTGGCCCTAGTGATGAGGACTCAGGGGAGTCTCAGGTTAATCCTAAATACCAAGCTCTGGGCTCAGATGCAGATCGACAAAGCCAGTGAGAAGAGTATCCGGATCACTGCCATGGATACGGAGGACCAGGGAGTTAAAGTTTTTCTTATATCAGTGAGTACTGGGTTTGGTTTACATCTTAACCTTCCTACTAAAATTGGGGCTTGCTTAAATTGCAGCTGAGGTATCATTGACTTCTCCGCACCCCACCTCACTGCCACCGCCCCCTCCCCAAAGACAAGGGGCTTGGCAGCCTTTGCTTGTGTGAAAAGCCCTCCTTGTGAAGAAATTCCACTGCAAAGGCTGCCCTAGGAAGCCCAGTTGCCCAAAACACCAACTGTGGAGTCCTGGGAGCTCTTCCACACCTCCTGAGACTGGTGTAGTGGAAGATGAATGCAGATCATTTTTTGCTAATCTGCAGATTAACAGCTTAGCCAAAGTGTGATCTGCAAGAACTTGTAGCATGGGGAAGCTGCTCTTGTCCATCTACAGCGTGGGTGGATCTAGAGATGCCCACTTCCAGCAAAACACGAGGTATCTGTCAAGAACCTTATATTGGTAGTTAAGAGTAATACATTTTAACTTTGATTTGCTTTTAATACAGAGTATTCCAAGCGGTAGCAGGACAGGGAAAGTGATTTCTCTGCTTTCTAAATGGGGACTGGCAATCCCAGTCAGATTTACTAAAGCACTTGGGAGATAGTGATAGAGTTGGTGAGAAGGAAAGGTCCTTCCCTAACGTCTGCTAAGAGCACTTAGGGATTTTTGAGGGGTCTGAACACATTCCTTTGATTTACGCTGATTCTATACCAAAAGTCGCTAAAGAATTAAGTGTTCTGATGGATCAGAAATTAAGAGGACGGAAACAGAAGGTGACCTTGCCCTGTGACAGTACGTTTGCAGAACGAGGATCTGGAGTCCCATCCACCGACGAGGAAAAAGCAGTGAAATGAATGGATAACTTTTTCTAAATTTCAAAATTTTGAGTTAATCTGTGATCAATTTATTCACTATTGATTTTAGTACTGATAAAAAGTATATTATACAGAATAATTTAGTCACTATAGCTCATTGCAAGGAAATTTTGCACTTACAGAGGTGACAGATTTAGATGATAGAGAGGGAGGAGGAAAACAATTTTTATGTTAGAATCTGACAAGTGATATTCTTACCTTACAGTTAACTTGGGGGAACAGTAATAGTAGTTAGTATGGGGAACTTATTGACACAGTGAAGTCAGTTTCAGAGTATTTGAAGGGAGTTCCCTTTTAAATAATGTCCATTACATAGTTTGATAAGCCTAAAAATTAATCCTTTTGAAGCTGTCAAGTGGTCATTAATTCTTGAGAGTAAAAGATATATTCCTGGACAGGTTGTCACAAACGCTTTCCTCTGAAACAGCTGTGTACCACAGCCCATTCTCACTGAGTCTGAAAAACCCTGTGTGAGAAAGCAGAGAAGTCGATTGTGAAGCTTGGCATGACAGGTGTGTATTGCACGAGTGGGGTTTCGTTTGGTTCTAATTCCGTGCACCTTCCCCTTGTTTCTGAATATTAAAAAAAAAAAAATGCAGGCAAGCTCTAAAGATACCGGGCAGCTGTTTGCTGCGTTACACCATCGCATCTTGGCCTTGCGGAGCAGAGTGGAGCAAGAGCAAGAAGTCAAGAGCGTAGCACCTGAGCCAGAGGTAACGCAATCAAACGAGGAAGACAGTGATGATGATGTCATCGCGCCTTCAGGAGCAGTTGGCAGCGGTAAGTAAGAAAGCCAGCAGAGTTTCCTGTTTTCCATGGTTTTTCCCTGTTGTTCTTTAAGGCCGGCTGTCCTCTCTGTGACCACGTATCAGAGCTGTGCTCCCGGCCTCTTGCTTCTCCTGGGAGCATGTGCTGTAGGACTCATGCTGTGACCTGCCTTGTTGAACGTAACTGTTCCTCCCTCCTTCTCGAGACCTGTGCTTGTGAGCCCCGAGCCAGCAGGGTGCCCAGGTGGCCCGGCA
>NW_009711769.1:0-244 GCF_000703405.1 Apaloderma vittatum
GCTTGGATTGTGTTCCTCAGACTGGCCTGACCCGCGTGGTTACGGTTCCGGTACTGTGTAAGTTAAACAGGGAGAGCTTCTCAAGGAGCTTGGTAAGGATTTCCTGCCTCCGTGCTTTTATTTTTGATGGGAAACCTCCATTTGCCGGTTTTCTTCCTTTTCCCTCAGTCCTGAGGCCACATGGGCTTTGTCAGAGCTTTGCTCTGGGGCTCCCCGTTGGTGTCGGTTGTCAGACCTGCACTGA
>NW_009711769.1:373-27926 GCF_000703405.1 Apaloderma vittatum
AATATCCAGAGTGGATACTCAAATACACTTCGAGTGTTATTATTCATGTCAGTTACACATCTGGTGCAATTTACCGGTGCTTCTGTATGTAAATAATACAGACATACATGGAGTTGTCTCGGATTTGTCTTTGCAAGTGTGCTATGTTTTAGGACCCATTTGAGGCCTCTGGAAACTGAGATTTTTCCATACATATCAAATTTCTCCTTATCCTAAACCCAAAATAGAAACGTTAGAGGAAATACTGCATATTTGTAGAAAAAAATGCAAACAACTGTTACGCATTGATAAACATCATGTTTCTGAGGCCTTGCTTTGAAAGTTACAAAACAGCGTGGTTTTGGGCTGGCTTTTGGCATTCAGGAAACTCAAACAGGGAAATATAGAATCATAGAATTGTCAGGGTTGAAAGGGACCTTAAAGATCATCTAGTTCCAACCCCCATGCCATGGGCAGGGACATCCCCCACTAGATCAGGTTGCTCAGAGCCCCATCCAGCCTGGCCTTAAAAACTTCAGGGATGGGGCTGCCACCCCCTCTCTGGGCAACCTGTGCCAGGGTCTCACCACCCTCATGGGGAAGAACTTCTTCCTAATGTCCAATCTGACCTGATCCATCTCTAGCTTCAATCCATTCCCTCTAGTCCTAACACTACCCAACATTCTAAAAAACAAGTGTGTTCTTTAGTTGCCTGTGGGATCAGCCAAGTTCTCCTCGTAGCCCAAGCCATGTTGCTGACATAGATAGCTGTACTGGAAGCGGAGTCCGTCTAAGGTGCTGGTGCTCCCCTGTCTGTGCAGCTCTTGGTGAGGAATGCTTAGTATGTGTTAAAGTGGAGCTTGCTTTGTGTTCCCTGAAAGCAGCAGTGGTGACTCTGCCCTTTGTTTTGATTATGGGCTTCAGACAGCTTGAAAGGTGTGTGTCTGTCATATACAGAGCAAAACCTAGCTTTTGAGAGTTCAGCAAAGTTATAAGAGATCATTTGGTAGATGAATGTGGCACAATCTTCAGCTCTAATACATGAGAGAGTAATCAGGAAGAAAGCAAAACACACAAATTTTATTTGCAAGAACACAATTTAGTATTTGTAAAGTAATTTTATACATGTATGGATGATTTCAAAATAGCCTCAGGTGCTAATTCTGTTCCTGAATATCTCTAACAGTTTCTGTGATAATTTTTTTTCTTTACATTTTAGGGTATTTCTAAACAGCAATGCTTCTCTCTTAAAGAGGTGTGATTGATTCATTAACTACCTCATCATTCCCTAGGGGGAATCTACACCTGAATTTAATTTAGGTATCAAGCCAGGACCAATTAAGACATGGGCAGATATTTTTTTTTTTTTGATCCTCAAACTTCTGTGGTCTAACACTCAGTGCTGTTTTATTGTTACATTTCATGGAGATGGGGCTAGAGATGTGTTTTTTCTTAATTGTAGTGCTATATATTGTCAATGTTGAAGGTGGATGTTAATTTTTACAGAAGTGTTTGCTTTTTGGCGTTTGGTGTGAGGAAGGAAGGTGGCCTGTACCTCACCCTTCTTCATCTCTTGGGATAAATAAGCACTGAGAATAATATAATAGTTTCAGTATCTGGAATAGTTGGTAATATTTTAAATATGTAGCTGCTGTTAAAAAAAAAAAAAGAAACAGAAGGAATTTGGATGAAATACCTGCAGAGACTGTGAGCTGGTGTGAAAGGAAACAGCTGTTGGAGTCTCCAAATGTTTTATTGTAAGTTGCTGAATTGTTCCTTGTGGTACACGGACATGGCAATCCATGCTTCAAGAGAGCACGTGCTTTTCTCATATGCTACTGTTCGTGTTCATTACTTTTCTTTGGAGGCCAGAATGGTAATTAGTTGTCGTGATACTAGATTTTTCCTGCTGCTGTAGCGTGATTTCTCTTTCTTCTTCCCAGCCCTTAGTTCTTAGTGGACAGTGTTGTGCACAGTGAGAGCCTACTCAGTGTAGGGTGGAGCCCCTAAGATAAAGACTAGGGATCACAAGAATTTTGAGATTGCTGTTACAAATGTAACAAACTGTAGTTGAACCATTCCCTCTAGTGAGTAAGAATTCCACAGTATCAAAAGGAGGCCTTGAATAACTGCTTTTTCACACATAAAAAATAATTACTTGATTGCCCTATACAAAAGAACGTTTTTAATCAGGAAGATAATTCAGCTGTGTTCCTAACTTATTTGTGCATTTTGGAAAATTCTATCTAAATATTCAGAGGGAAGAGAAAAAAATGGGACAAAACTCTTCTCTCAGTCACTTTTTCTGAGTTACTCATCTCTTTTCAAACTGAATTGCAGAATGTTGTGTATTGTTTAAAGTAAAGCTGTAAAAATAGTAATAGTAGGACTCTCCCCCTTCCCCCCCAAACTTGTAGTGATTTTTCTCGTGTAATACTTGGTCATGTAAGGGAATACCTGCTTTCCTGCTGTTTCTAAACCTGCTTCATCTTCTCTGGTGTTGTAGGCACTGAACTGAAAGAAACACATTTTGTTTTTCTTGTTGGCATCAGTTTTAATCTTCTCATTTCCTGGGGCCATGTGCAACACCAGAGGATTTCATGGGCATCGTGTTGGCAGCTTATGCTGTATCATGTTAAGCAGCTGGACAGCTCAGCAATTGTGGGATAACTTCTGGATCAATGACATGGAATGTTAATAATTATTATTTTTTGAAAGGTGTTCGTAGTGGATGTTGGTTGGTAAAGTACTTTGAAATGCCTAAAATAAAAATGCTATAAAAGTCCAGAATTAAAAGGATAATTTTGTTATAATACTAGGCAAGAGAATAAGTAATAGGGGATTAAAATTAGGAATAAAGCTTAAATGGTTCGGTGTGTAATAGTTGCATTAAATGCAAATGTCACTTCGAACCTTAATGCTGATGAAATCCAAGGTATTTTCCAAGACATAGACCTAACAAGAAATGAACGTATTTTCTCTCTGTGGTTGTTTGTTATACTGGAATCTTACTGAGAAACTTAATCATGAGGAGTGGAAAGGACAGGGTTTATTATGTGTCCTCGTCCGTGACCTCATCAATTCACATTAGCTCTCTTTGCTGCACTTTCCCTAGTTTCTCTCACACAGTCTTAAATAACTTGCCTTTCTACTTTGTATTGTATCTCGTTGTTAAAAGTGTTTTCTGACGTGGAACCTATGCCACCCTCTTCCCTAAGTTCACCCCACTCTTTTATTTATGCCCCTTAGAGTCACGCTGTGTAATTCTCCTCCCTCCTCTGTGATTTACGCTATCGTTGTATTTCTCAACACTTGTCATTCTGTCACCAAAAGCAGCAACGGCGAAGAAAGAACTTTTACGGCAACAATCCAGCCAGGCTAAATTATTTAGTTATTTTTATTTTACTTCCTTTTTTAAATTGGATATTGAACCTTTTTTTTAACTGGATATTGAAAGTTTTAGCTTAGGAAGCAAACTTAGCTCAAAACAAGGACTGATACTTTGTTTAAGTGCAACTGAGAATCTCTTCGTGGGACCCCTCTGTATCTTTTTTGCTGACTTGTGGTTTATAGTTTGCCAGGGTGGTTACAAATGGTACTGCAACTTTTTTAGTTAAAGATCATGATTGCATCTAAGATGTCTTGCTAAAACAAAGCTCCTTCTTCTCTTGAGTTTATTTTTGTCCTACGAGGGTGTGTGTGTGAATAGATGTAAAAGCAGGCACACAGTCCCACACGTGCTGTGCCTTCCAGATTCTCCACGCTGCAGCGTTGGGGGTTCATGCACAACTAACACAGTGCCATGGTTTAGGTTGGTTTTTTTTTTTTGTTACCCAGTCTCATGTCCCAAGTACGGGAAATTGAAGAAAACCTGCTGTCTGGGGACATCCCAGTTCTCCCGCTCCTGGCATCGTGGGCATGGGCCCTCTTGTCAGATGATACTGTGGTCTGGTTGCACTCCAGTCACAGGCCATTGCTCAAATCCTTCCTTGGAAATGCATTTTATTAAGCATTTTCTTATAAATATTTCCTGTGTGATTGTTTCCTAGAAGCAATTCCTAGATCAAAGTGTCAGAGGGGGGAAAAATATCGTGTTCCTGTAAGGCAGAGTGACGCTGATGCAGGAAAACGTGCTATCCAAGGTAAAATAAAAGTGGGAAATTCTTGTCTAATATGTTGAAAAGGTGTTACTGGGAAAATGTGTAACGTCTGAGAATGGGACGTGTGGAAGACACTAATGTTTTATTTTTTTTTAGGGAAACAAAACTGGTGTGCCATGGATGTGCGAAGCAGCAAGGATTAAGTGGATTGTAAGTAGACTATCTCCTAAGTTTTTTGACCGTGTGGTGAGGGGAGGCGTAATATGATTTTCCACTTGTAGCACATTTTCATTTTATATGATGCTGTCCATCCATATGACTTTTTGTTCTGGTGACTTGGACTTTTGGTCCAACAGAAAACCCAGGAGTTCAGTGTTGATACTGAAGCAAAGAAATCTAAAGAGAATATTTCTGGAGAGAAAAGGAAACTATGGAGCAATGTTTTCATTTAAATAAGGAAAAAATATACCCATGTTAGCAAATTGTAGTAGTGGTAGAGTTTAAGATAATTTTACACGATTCTTGACACTTTTGATCTTTCGTCTTGTGTCACTGTCAGTTTTATGTCCCCAGAGCTCTGGCCAGCATTCATGATAATGCATTAGGGACACGTTTCTAAATAGATAGTGCTTCTGATGCAGTGGTAGGAGAAGAATTTTTCCTTACGTACCTGCACACTTTTAGACAAACTTTCTTTCTATTTTACTTCTGTTTCAGTTTTTTATATCTGGGTGATCATGCCAAAATTTGTTTTTAGCTCATCACTGAAGAGAAGAAAGAAAGCTGTAACTAGACCTAACAGACGAAGGAAGCAAAGCTGAGGGAAGATTATCTCTGCTTGTGGGTAAGTAATTATAAATAAATTTAGTTTTCTGCATCTGTCTTTGACACCAGCACTGACAGCATCTTTTAGGAGCAGAAGGTTTTCAGTCCTTCTCCATTTTAATTAATAATAAAAATAATCTTTCTTCATCCTCACCAACTGTTAAAGACATGTAAGCTAACTAGGTATGCTGCATAACTTGGCTTTCTGTATAAAATTCACATTTCCTTACTTGTAATAGAAAGGTGAAGAAAATAATGAGACTTGGGTTACAAAGATGGATAGATAATAATATTAGCACGTAGAAGATGACAGTCTTCTGAAGGACAAATTCAGAAGGACAAATTCTACCGTGTTTATACTGGAGTACGTCCGTATCTTTGAATACCCAACTACCTAAGCAATAAATTGCTGTTTAGCCTGAGAACAGGTGGCAGAATTAAGTCCTCCCTACTTCACAAATGACTTACAACTGGCACACGTTAGAGTCCAGCACAGGATGCTCTGGTGAATGAGGAGTGAGCTCCTGGGAGAGGCGATAGTTACGGCCTTACAAATCCCACCATGAACCTGCCAGGCTCTTTAGGTTTCTCTGCTGTAGCAGGATAAGCTAGAGGCAACGCGTGCCCGTATGTTGAAGCTTTGTGTTGTGGCTCAAACTGGTGGTGAGAGTGGTTAGTAGGTCACGAGAGGTTCTCCTTCCTCTCTACTCTGCACTGGTGAGACCATGTCTGGAATATTGTGTCCAGTTCTGGGCCCCTCAGTTTAAGAAGGATAAGGAACTGCTGGAGAGAGTCCAGCATAGAGCAACCAAGATGATGAAGGGAGTGGAACATCTGCCTGATGAGGAAAGGCTGAAGGAGCTGGGTCTCTTTAGTCTGGAGGAGACTGAGGGGTGACCTAATTAATGTTTATAAATATGTAAGGGGTGAGTGTCACGAGGATGGAGCAAGGCTCTTCTCGGTGACAACCGATGGTAGGACAAGGGGTAATGGGTTTAAACTGGAACACAAGAGGCTCCACCTAAATTTGAGAAGAAACTTCTTCTCAGTGAGGGTGCCAGAGCCCTGGCACAGGCTGCCCAGGGAGGTGGTGGAGTCTCCTTCTCTGGAGACTTTCAAAACCCGCCTGGATGCCTTCCTGTGTAACATCGTCTAGGTGTTCCTGCTCCGGCAGGGGGACTGGACTGAATGATCTTTCGAGGTCCCTTCCAGTCCCTAACATTCTGTGATTCTGTGTGATTTAGGTGGGGATGCAGACCTGGGAAAGGGAGCTCCCTGCCGTCCTGCAGGGATGGGCTGAACACTCTGCAGAAAGGCGGGAAAGGGGAGTGAGGGAAGAAGGAGTTTGAATGACTGCTCTGGGAAGATTTTTATAAGAGTTCATCTGTCTGGAGTCCTGAATTAAGTATCTCACTGTTCTAGAATTTCTGTGATTAGCTTTTCCAGTATGCTTTCTAGCCTAGGATCAGTTTTGCTCAAGATCAGTTTTATTTGGTTTGTTGGGGGTTTTTTTGTCGTCCTTTTTTTTTTTTTTTCCTGGCATTATTACATGCTTTGTTTCCTTTCATTTATTTTTATGCAGATGATTTTCATAATTGTTTAACTTCTACCTTTTTTTGGAAATGATTCCTGGTGAAGCATATGTGCTGCATCTAAAATGCAGAAAAACAGATAATCAGGAAATTATCAGGGTCTTCGGCAATTTAACAGTGCTTCTTTAAATTTTTTGTGTATGATTGCAAACTTGATTTGGCTTTCAAGACAGTGTTCAAGACTGACACTGAGAGTGTTCTCAGTTTTGAGAGTATTAGCATAATCTTTTCATTATTCTCTTATTTATTTTGGCTGCAAACAGAGCTTTTTTCTGCAACGTTTGTTTTACCTTTGATTTTATTACACTAATTACTTGCACGGTATTGTACCAGCTCTTCCCTTGGGAAGGTAATGTTCTAAAATGGATAGATACAGTATTGCACATGTAAAATTATCAAATATTGAAGAAGTAATTAAATATCAGCTCTATATAGGTTGAACTTAAAAAAAAAAGCTACTTGCTTTTTATGTTGGCACACCCTTTGTTAAGTTTTATGCAAGGAAGTTATTTTAAACAGAAATGTTGTTTGATAAAGGTTAGCTTTTTCTGTTTTTCCTTCAGTCACTCTCCTTCCCTGCACAGACTGGATTTCTTATTCCCCTACCCTTCCACTCCCAATGTATCTTATTCTGTCACTTCCATTTTTCGATGTTTTCTTGTAGTAGGTTGTATTTTTACAATAATACTTATTCTGCAGATAAACTCTGCCAGATAGGTCAAGAGCTGAACTAGGTATGTGGGAACACCATGCTTATTCTAGTTCCTTGTCTCATAATCCCTGTGTTGCTTTTTGTAAATAGTTTTTTTTTATGAAAAACATTTAAGAGATTGCAGGTTCTACCAAATCCTATTTCCTCACCTGGTGTTAGGAGTTCATTTGACCCTAGTGTCACTTGACTGCTCTCATTCCAGACCCTGAGTGACAGAGCCTGCTGAGCCTGTGGGGAGCTTGACCTTTCAGTGTGTTGCAAACTGCAATTCTACAAATGGTTTTAAGAAAAAAAAAATAAAAACAATTACTGTGTTTAAATTTCGATTCTCTCAGTGTGTAATGAGCATATTAACTGGAGGTTGTTCTGTCACATGTGACCTTGAGCTATAAAACCTTATTCTTCATTAATAATGAAGATTTGATTCTTTCATGTTGCTGTTTCCTTTTTTTTAACCTAACGTCTGTAGCTTCTTCCACCCAGTCAGTGTGTCTGTCTTGGCTCAAAATGCAAGATGAGGGGATGTTGCCTTTGTTTTCTAAGCACTGGATGGAGAAATAGTTCTGTGTGCCATAGTCTGAGAGGTATGTCCTGAGCTCTGTGGAAGTTTTCTGTCACTGAGGCTTGCTCTGGAGGGAACTGTGACTTTCAAGTACCTGGTGCCACAGAAGGGTTCTCTGACGTGCCTAACACATATGGCTTTCTCAAGGCCTTTCAAAAAAAGGGCTTTTTGTGCTGTATTTTCTCTGGAGTAGATGTATGAACACTACAAGCCTTATAGGGTAGGTTACCTGGTAGCATTAAAGATAATTTAGCACAGAGCCCATAATCCTGTCCACGCTGTGAATCATGGATCCAAATACATCCTATTTTCTAGCATTAGTGGCAAAGAAGTTAGTGATCCTCATCTTGTTCTTTTTACTGTAACACTCTCAAACTTTTATTTTGATTTTTTTTTTTTAATTCTATGGTAGCAGGACTGGATGGCTACACAATTTAAACATATATTTTAAGGCATACCTCCCTTGCCTTGCTTGCTGGAGAATATCTTAGAACTAGTTCTTCTTTAGCAAGTTACAAGAGATACCAGCATCTCCTGAACACTGCAAAAGTAGTAATATTCAGATGTAACCAGTGTTACAAGGTAGGTGTGCCAGAATACATATGAATTAATCATAGCCCTAAGCTTTAACAGAGCCCTAAGCTTTAACATAGTTGTAGTGGGAAATTAGAACAGGATTAAGTAAATCCATTTTAACTTTAAATTGAGGAATTTTTAAATAAAATTTCTCTTGACTATTTCTCAGCAGCATTGTTCAATATCACTTGTTGCAGTTAAAATATTTTTGAGGAAAGACTACACTTTTTCACCCTTAGGCTTTAAACATAATTAGTGCATTTCTTTAGCTACAGTTACAGAAAATGTTTCATAATGTAAGTGGAATAATTGCAATTTGGGTTTTCTGTGTTTTGGTAACTCTTATACATTCATAACTGTAGAATATACAAAATAAAATTTTTGTGCTTGTTAATGGAGGATGGCTAGGCAGTTAACTTTTCTGAGTCTTCTTGAGTGCACTTGTTCTTAAAAGAGCAAACTAAGTCTTTCATCCTGCAGCCCAGGAATGTGTTGGAAGACTGATGAGGCAGCACGAACGCTTGATAAAGTCATGTGAGATTTTGAAGAAATACATTATTCATCCACCTGTGGTAAATTTTACTGCTGGAATCAAGGAAATAACACCAGAGTAGTTAAAAATAGATATGTATATATACGAAATAAGTTTGCTAAAAGGGTAAAGGAAACCAAACTGAAAATGTTTAGCAGTGCAATCTTAACTTCATTTTTGTTTTACCTACTGAACCTTCTATTGCTGCGAGACCAACTGGATTGAGACAGGTGCTGTGATTGTGTGAGACTTGCTGGCAGAGCTGTCTGTATTGTTTGTAAATCCTGCTGCTCGTGTGCGTTCGGCATTTTGTGTAGGTTAAATGGGTTGGAATGAACTGTGTCGTTTAGAAACTTATGTGATGGGTTGTTTTTTTCTGTTTTTCTTTTTACAACATACCAGTCAATACCATACTCTGTGTAGGCTAGTTGCTTTTTTCCTGTACTTTTGTTTTATTTTTTTCCTGCTTTAGTAGTATTTGCAAACCATGTGATTTGGGTTCGAATATAAATGATGATGCAGAGTGTCTAAACAGATTTTGTTTGCTGTAAAATAGCGTATATTTGCAATTCTAGCCTGAGACTTTGGGTTAATAGTTCTTGAGAGATGAAAGGTCTTCTACCTCGAAACACCAACAACAGCCTAAATCACTAGCACATAAAGAGAACAAGAAAAAAATAAATAAATCTGGTTTTCGATTTCTATTTCACTCAGTCGTAGAAAAAGAATGTCAGCAATAGGGAATCATATTAAAGCAATAAAGGCTTTTGCATTATGTAAGAAGAAAACGTGTCCAAGTAAATAGAATTTACTTTTTAGTAAAACTTGCAGGTTCCATTTATGCATTTTGGAGATAATGGGCCCTTATTAAGGGGATTGAGCCAACAGCAGTATTTTAAAGTAGAAGAAAGTCTCAAGTGTTTTTCAAGAGTGATATTAGTGCTTCGGTAGGTTTCCAGGAATCAGTTTTTACTCATTGCGTTTTAAACTACAGCAGTCTAGGTTATCCTGCAGCTGTGTCAGGAGCTGTGTTTAGAACCGCTTCTTCCACGTCCGGACCCAGTCAAAAACCCTGCTAGCAAAATTTTTAGCTCGGTGCCTAAAAGTGGTTACGTGGGGATCTTCTCTGGCAAAGCAAAGCAGAAGAATGATGGCAGGAAATTTTTCCTGATGCTTCTCTCTTGAGTCTCGGATGTAGGCTGAGTGAGAAGGGGCAAGCAGGCTAGGAGATCGTTTCACATTCTGGATTTCAGGGCTCCATGAAGGATGTTTGTGCGCTGCACGGGAGTCGAATCCTGCTGCCCTCATACCCTCGTCACAAGATTCATGGTCGTGCAGCCCAGCTGTCCAGGGACTCTGAACAGCTACGACAAAGGAGACTTGAGGTGTGGTAATAAAGGTTGTAATAACACCGTGCCCTTTCTGTAATTTTTAATGTGGTTCTCTATCTTGGAGCTGATGGAGGTGCTTTGGTTTTACCTACACAACTTTTTGAACCTCGATGTAATGAATTTGATCAAAGAAAATGCCCTTTCCAACAAGAAATGCTTGAAACCTGTCTTAGAGTAGGAAGGATGCAAGGTGGCCAGCTGGGCAGCATTTCATACACAAGTTTTACTGAAACTATCTAAACACCATTTTTCATTTCAGCTTGTGTCCCTGTAGAGATGGAATGTGATGTTTTGGGCATAGACACCAATTCTCCCTGTCGAAAGCTGATTTCAGCTTTCATTTAACCGACTTTTGATTCTTGAACAGAAAAGACTATTTTTTATTATTATTTACAGCAACTCCTGTCCAGCTTTTCTTTAAACAAATGAAAGCCTTTAGGCTGATGTGAATGGACACCCGCTGAAACCCTGACTATGAAGAAACAGAACTAAGCATCTGTGTAGCACTGAGCGCTGAGTTTTGAGGTGCTCAAATTAAATTCTCATTTTAATACAAGCATTTAGTGAAAAACAGAATGTGAAAAAGCCTTGTTAGTAAGAGTTGAATCAAAGGCTATTCATATAGGTTCCGTAAGTGTGATGTCCAGTTGTTTTACACATGACATTGCATTTGTAATGTAATTAAAAATAGAGAGCTATTTGATCTGAATGTTTATTTTTTATTTCTTTGACTTCAAGTGATTTCAGATTATGTTAATCTTACAAATTTAGTGCTTTATTTCCGGTACGTCGGGCTGACGTTTCCCATGGTCTGATACAACAACATGTTGCTGCAGTGATGAATGATATGGCACGTAAATAAACTTATAATGAGGGTAAACCTGTATGTGAAAGACATAGTTGAAATCTTTTAAAGCTGTTGAGCTAACAGTGACAAGACTAATCTGTTTTCCTTCAAAACCTGGAGGAGCCTCCAATATAGGTTTATGGAAAAGAGTACTTAACTCTATGTAATGCAGTCACCTTTCAGATAATTAATTTAAAATTCAGATCTGAGGAGAGATACAAAATCTGTAGACTCATATGGAGTCCTCTTCACTTTCACACTGTCGGAGTGCTTTTGATAAAGAAGAAAGAGGATGGAGTAGCAGCTAGCTGTCTGGAACTGATCCACAGCTCATTGAATTAAATGGGCTTTTTTTTCATTAACTTTGATCATCCTTGGATTGAACCTATGTGCGTTTGATTTAATTAGTAACAAGCCTGGGAAATGGCAGTATGTTGACTTTTCTATTGCCTTACCTACTGAGGTGGTAATTACATAAACCAATATATTTGTATATCTATGATATAGCAAGTGCTGAAGTACCGATGGTTGGCTTTCCTAGTGCTGGACCTCCATTTAAAAGCCAGGTGTTTTACCGCAAAACCTCTTTTTATGGGTTGAGAGCAAAAAGGAGTTTCTCTAATGTCAAATGTTTAGTTGTCAAGTAAAGTATCTTTTCATCATGGGTCATAGAATCATAGATTCCCAGAATGTCAGGGGTTGGAAGGGACCTCTAGAAATCATCTAGTCCAATCCCCTGCCAGAGCAGGATCACCTACAGTAGGTCACACAGGAACACGTCCAGGGGGGTTTTGAAAGTCTCCAGAGGAGACTCCACACCCTCTCTGGGCAGCCTGTGCCAGGGCTACATCACCCTCACAGTAAAGAAGTTTCTCCTCATGTTGAGGTGGAACTTCCTATTTTCTAACTCAAACCCATTATTTCTTGTTCTGTTACTGGGCACCGCTGAGAAGAGATTGTCCCCTTCCCCTTGACACCCACCCTTCAGATAAATGTTGAATATATCTCTGGTAATGTTGCCATTTTCCTTGGTTTGTCAGGTTTTGGTTTGGAGTTTCTTTTTTTTTTTAAATTGTGTAAAACTGTGTAGCTTAATGTTGGGAGGTGCCGTTACATTCTACATGAACTTGAGGAAACCTCTCTGCGTAAAGGCAAGTTTGCAGCAGGTTCGAAGGCAAAGCCATTGTGCAGTTGTGGTTCAGAATGGCCAAATGTCTCATCTGAGCATTTGAAACTTTTTTACCCTCCATGAGATTTCTGTCACATCAGTCCATGCTGTGCTGTACCTTAGTGGTGGAGCTGTGTCAAGTTGTAAAGTTAAGGTATTGTTCGGGGTGAGGAGGGCAGCGTGGCAGGAGCTGCCTGTGGACCTTCATGCTGGGCACACGGATTCCTCGGGTAGCTTTGCAAACATTCACAGACCCTCTTGTGAGTCTGAATGATTTGTACATCAATCAAAATTTGTCTAAGAGTTTATGAAGGCTACCAGGCTTCTTATTAGGAGCATCAATAGGAATAGTAGGTATAAGTATCAAGGTGTAAATCTATCACTGGGGTTTGCTTATATTTTTGGTAGTTTGCACCCAATTTTTAGCACAATGAATAGGGATGTTCCCTAAGGTGTCAGTTATGTACTTGTCTGTGAAAAACTAACCTAAAAAAATTAGGTCCATGTCAGTCAAAATACTAAAAGGGATTTTTCACAGGGGCATTTCAGAGTTACTGAAGAAACATTAAATATTGCACCAACAGGGTGCTGAGGTTTTAGGTCGTATTTTCTCTGATGTTTTACAAGAAAAAAAAGTTTCCTTAACAACTGCAACGTAGGACAGTACATATGCTGCTTCTTGAGGCAGACACTACCTACTTAAATAAGCACAACATATGCTCGAGCCATGCTGATATATGATTGTGTATCAGCTACGGTGATTTGGGGGGGCATGTATTAAGCGAATATCTCTGTATGCTGTAGAGAATGATCTAGACCTTGGTAAAGGAATGGAGTAGGTGATCTAAGGAATTTTTTTTGTCTCTAGCTGCTGATTGATAACCCTATATTGCTGCTTTTGCATTTGAGAAGGGACATACGTAAGAAAATCATTTTTCTTACTTGCCTTTCTTTCTCAAAAAATTAGTAACTTCTTTTAGAAGAACTTTTTATTTCTGAGAAACTGAATGAATCTACTTTTCATGATCTACTTTTTTGATGTCAGACAAAAATATTTAGTTTATTATTTAATGTATTGTGAAGCAACATATCATATCTTACTCTTTATGTTATCTTGAAACAGCACAGGTAAACAATCAGAGTATTACTGCACAAGTCAAGAGAACTTCTCTTGCTCTGACAGAAACCTGCTGTTTGACTGCCGCAAGAAGTTCAAGGATGTAACAGGAGAATAGTTACCTGATTATGAATTTGGGGTTGGTTTCTTGTGTTTGAATATCTCACTTCATCAACTTCTCTCGCTCTGATGTAATTAATTGTTTCTATGTATTTTGCTGGTTTTTTTTTAAAAAAATCATTGTTACTGTCATACCTCCCAACACTTTTGAAAAAGCAGAACTTTAAAAATGAGTGACTCTCGATCTTCTGCCCAGGGTCACTTACAGAGGAACGTGCAGTTTGTGTTGTACAGCTCCTCCTTGCCTTTGTGGTGTGACTCTACTCTACAGAGGCTCTCCAGTGATCCCTTCAATCTACAGTGAAATGTGATGGCAGCTTATTTCCGATTTCTGGACGTTAACCAATCTGTTCACACTTAAATGTGTTGCAGCGCAGTGAAAGCAGTGGGTATCCTGGATGAATGATATGAAAGAAGGGAAATGGATGTACTTAAGTGGCAGATTGCCCATGTGTTCTTCGGCAACGACCTTTATCAGTGAGAATGGACTAAAACTGTATCATTTTTGAGAACCCAGAGTGTTTCTGAAGACACTGTTGGGTTGAATTTAATATTTCTTCTTAAGAATTCCAGTTTTTAAGCATAGATTCTTAAGGAAATGATGGCTGCAAGATGGTATTTGTGCATCTGCTGTAAACCTTTTTTTTCACGTCAGTCAAATTTCACAAGGGATGTCCGGGTCACCAGAGACAGCAAGTTACAGGTGATGTGTAAGAATAAAGGGCTTAATAAAGGAGAGAGACTCTATTAATGCCTCAACCAAAGCAGTGGCAGTAGGATGAATTTGTGCTTTACCACTGAATCTGCAAACAAGCTTTGCCTCCAGACAAATAATAAATAAAGCAAATAAAGTTGTGCTGGTTCTGCTGCTTGCAAAAAAAAGCTTGCTGTAAACTCCTCACCCTGAGGATGAATTATGTTCTGTTGGCTGACATGTCTTACAGAAGTGGAAAAGAGAATAGTGCTGTTTGAAATGTTCTAAAAGAGCTAAGAATGGATGCTTTGTGAAAAAGAGACGCGTGTGTATTGCCTTCCAGACTGTTTTAGAAGAACAGCGTGTCTACAGGAAAGCGCTTGAAACAGAAGACACTGTTCTTCCCAATCCTGGAGATCAGTAGCCGATGTCAGAATTTCACAGAAACGATAATCAACTGTAGATTGCTGGAGAGGGAGAAGGCTGCTCAAACAAACTTTACAGTAACTTGTCTACTTCGTTAAAGCTGCCAGCGTGGTGCCATCATCTGGAAAAGCACACAATAGCTTGTCATAAATGTATCAACTTTCCTGCTCAAATGAGCATTTTTTGCTGGCAATGGATGAGATTTTAATTGAATTCTTTTCAAATGAAAGCTGTTGTAATTTCGTGGGTTTAAACCCAACCTGCCACAACTAAATTCTGAAGTGGAAATATTTGAGATGTTTGGAACATAAATCCAAACCGAAGAAAAATAGTGTTTTTCGGACAGAAGGCAAATACATCTTTTTTTTTTAAAAAAAAAAAAAAAGCTCTGATTGTTTACTTCACTAGAGAAATCACAGAATTTTGTATTTTGTTTTTTCATAGTGCTGTGGGTGAGCAGCTTTGCAGGAGAATTCTGCTATCTTCACCTTACAGAGTTGCAAAGTCCACCAGCATGTTGTGTTGGTAGCTAGATGCAGGAAGCAAAGGTGGGACATTTTTAGGACATCCTGTACTTCAGGTCAGGTGTAGATAAGGTGGATGGTAAATAGGGTTCCTAAGACCCAAGAAGTGGGCGTATAAATGTGAGATTTCTCTTTGTATGACTTACCAAGACACTTGTGCACCTTTGAATCTTTCCGAAGTTTTGCATCTATAGTCTCTGCCCGCTCTCCCTTTTAAGAATGAGTTGACTCAGCTACAGGTTTGTGTTTGCGTGTTAGCAAGCGAATATATTTTGTGCTTCTTTCTGTCTGGGGAACTCATGAGAGAGAGCATTAAATTGAAATTAGCTATAATTAAGTTGCCTGGAGAGCTTGTGGAAACTCTAGCCCTGGAGACCACAAGGTAGCAGTGTTTTGAGAGGCTCTCCTTCAAGATACTGGTCTGCCAAGCATATATTAAGTAATATAGTTGCATCATGAAATGGCATCGTCTTATACATCCCTCTTAAAATATAATATTGTGTAGTACCTAGGATTTGCAGCTGTCAAACTGTACTCGTTAAGAGCGCCACTGATGATACTGCCTAAAGATCTCATCACCAGATGTGAATACAGAATTATTTGAAAACCGTGGTGATATCTCCCACCGATGGTGGCTAGTAGGGGTTCCCTGTCAGGGTAAAGGCTCTGGGCTCACTGCTGGGGTTAAGACAGCTGCCTGCCCTTTCTTGATAGTAAACGGATGTCTTGCAAGCGGCTTAAAATCCTGAAAACCTCCTTTTCTTTACTTCTCTAGATGCTGTAGGAGAAGATATTATTAGCTTCACTTCATGCCTTTACTCTCTTTTTGATTGTTGCAAGAAAAAACCCGCACTATTTATTACCTCAATGAAATGACACATGCTCCAAGATGAGATTAACTCAGCAGAGGAATGCAAAACCTTTACTACAATGAGCAACTTTACCCAGATGACTTATTTGCTGAAAATAATTAAGGATGTCTGGGTAGCTGAAAACTTTCATCTACTATGCACCAGAAGGAGCATCTGGTTTGTTTTGCTCATTTGTTTGCTTTGCTCCTAGAAGCTCCCTCGTTTTCCACACCAGCCAGGAAACCTGGCGGAATTATTTAACAAAACTCCCCGAAGCACACTACGATAAGGACAAATAATTAGATTCATACCCTTCGAGTGGATACACAGGACAGCTTAAAAATAAGAACAAAGCCCCCAATTCAGTTGACACAATTTTTTTGCTGGTAAAGGAGGACAGAGAACAGAGCTCACCTGTCTGATAGCAGCCCTGTGGACTTTGCCAACACGAGGACTGTTGTTAGAGAAACTCAGATGCTCCCAAGGGAGAGCGGGAGCTGAAATAACCTGGCACCGGCATCAGCAGCAAAGATTTCCTGCATTTAACTTGTTCTTCCAATGTGGCTAAAATAACTCCTTTTCAGATGTCTGCTCTCTTAGGAAGGAATCTTTCTGAGCAGACAAGTCTTGTACGCTTAAAGCCATTTTTCACCAAATACTTGCGCTTGTGAGTAGAAATAAGCCAATATGAGCTGGTTAACGCTATTCCGCGGGGCATGGCAAAACTGAGGTTTTTGTGCTTACTGTGTCGTGGATTACTCGTTGATTGTTCGGTTTATATGAAAGTAACACCTTTTCCAAACTGCTGGCCCTTCAGGCTCCGATTCAGATACGTAAATTGGAATGGATCCCTTTGCTGGTTGTGTATCTATAAATGATGGTTTCCAGAAGTGTAATTGCTATGTGTGGGCTAGGTACCTACTTCTTTATTTTCAGGGAGGTTGGCACTGACTATTAGATCTGGTAACCTGGATGGAAAGGAAAGGGAAGAAAAACCCCGGTTTTGCATTTGTGCTGACCAAATAATTCTGTGTACTTTCAAGGAAAAGCTCTGTTGAACAGAGCTGTATCGATTTATGGTCATTACGTAGGCTAAACTATAATCTGAAAGAGGCATCCAAATAGATCAAAACTAGAACGTGTTTTGACTGAGACAAATAGAAATATTCCTTTCCTGGGATATTTTTGAGCTCGAATTCTAAAATGTGGAAATATTTTTAGGTCTGACTAGAGTAATTCTTACTAGCTAGCTGTATTTCATCAAATGTGAATGCAAGACAGATTGGAAAAGCAAAATACAGCACGAAATTGAGACCTGGAGAGTTGAGTCAAGTTTCATTGCTGTCGTGCACATCTGCTGTTTAGAGAGAGTGCTGAAACTTCGGTCTGTGTTTTTTTTGAGCAGACTTTTTCAGCAAAGTGCAATGCCTTTTGAAGGCCAAAGTTTAGGAATGTTTTTGCTTAGGTGTTTACAGTTACATTTAAAATAAATTAAGAGCATTATGCACACTGGGGGCAGGATGCCCTGCTCTGGGATGAATCCTGTTCCCACCAGACTGTTACAGGAGGACGTGGAATGGTGCCAGCAGGCTCTGCAACGATAGGCAAGAGGTACCCCTGCTGGGCATGCTCTTTTCCTTTTCATAATAATAACAGTTTAGTGCCTGATCATATGGAAAATGTGTTGTTATCTTTATTTCTGTATTCTTTATTTCTTTATATATATTCTTTATTTGTTTATTCTTTATTATCTTTAGTTATTGGTTCGTGCTGTTCTCACAGGTACGAGGAGAAGCCTTCAGCAGTGGGTGCAAGGCTATATCCAACGCCTTTCAAAAATTTCCTGGCTGTAGGCTCTAGCTGCCTGTGTTCTTGTAGCGTGGACAAGATCGATCTGCCACAGCAACGTACCTTACTCGAACCGTGTTTAAAAACAAGGTGCAGTAGACTAAAGGAGGGAATAGAAGGAATACTTTGCTACTAACATTGGTTGATTGGCATGATGGGAGCTTTAAATTTTCTCCTGATGCATTTTTGTGATGGAAGTTAAAAATGAAGGACATCTGTTTTGCCTTCAAATTTTGAGGAACGCTCCAACTGCTTCATAAAAATATTTATTAAAGAAAACCAAACAGCTGTTTTTGTTGGCCTAGAAAGCAGATGTCATGTGATTACTGCTATAGTTAAAATCACGTAACCATGAGAGTTTATTTGTGTTGGTGGAAGGCTTTGTTCCCTTGGGTGTAAAGAGAGCCCTCTGTTGAGCATTATATCAGAGAGTTCCCACTCTTAACCCATGTTATTTCAAAAAGTGTAGACCAGTTCAAATCATGTTAGCTGGTTTTTATTACTTGACTGTGGGTTCCTGCTAAAGTAGGGAATACAAACCAGTAGAAATAACATGCCTGGCGACAGCGTTGTTGGTGCTGCAGCTGGAAGAGCTGGGTTTTGCAACTGGTGCTGGGTGAAGGCGCTTGAGACTTTAGGAACCAAGTGTCTCGCTTCGGTCCCACGAACAGTTGGTTGCACTTTTGGTAGCTTTTGTTGAGATACAAAATTTTGAAGAAATTAGTTTCCTGAATATTGAATTGAACAGAGAAATAGCCAATAATAGTAATGCATAGCTTTTCTGTGTGGCACCCAGTGTGATGTCTGTTTGCTTCGTTGTGGTATGGGCAGTTTGAAAAACTGCTCTTTGGAAGTACATTTACAAAACTCTGGTTTGTGTGGATACATGTTTGCTCATATTTTGTGATTTGTATCTCTTCAAAAGTCTTTTCATTGTGTTCTCTTCATACATGTTTATACAAGCATAGCATAAATTTGATTCTGTCACGCTTTTGCCCATCTGAAAGGCAAAATTTAGTGCAAAACATGCACGAGCAGTGTGATAATTTTGTATTCACAAAAGTGGTGGTGAATAGATAAAGACCTGTACTGTTCTGGATAACTTTGTGTGAATGCGGACAGTTTTATGTGATTGAATTTATTTTATTGAAGTGGTAGAATTGATGTTAAACAGAACAGATTTTGGGGGTTTGGATTTTTTTTCTTTAGCTGTGTATGTCAACTATGAAAAGTAAATACACCTATGAATCAAAAGGCCAGCATGGAATTATCTCAGTCTTAGCAAATCTGATTTTCTGTTCCAAAATCTTATGCCTTCATTTATTACATAAACAATATTTGGAGCTGGTAAAGGTCAGTGCTAAAGAAGAGGCATTTTGCTTTCAGACTCACAAACTGTAGTTTTCTTTTCCATTGCATTTGGTTTTTTAGTGGTGCTTTGAGAGACTCACCTGTTCCTCATTTCCCCTCCTACCAGCTCTGACCTCCTTTCTCAACCCACGTTTGGAGTGAAGAGGAGGGCGGTGTTGGGGAAGCCGACAGAGGAGGCAAACTGAGCTTGTACTGTGTCGCTGTGTTCTGCTGCTGCTGCCTCCAGAGTATTCAGTTTCTGAGTTTTGAACTGCCTCTCTCGTTTGGGGTTTTCCCTTCGGTCTGTTCGGTTGGCCAGAGGTCTCTTTCTAAAGACGTTTTGAAGACAGTGGTAATTACGGAGCTTTTGCTTATTTAAAAGGAAGTTCTTGGAACTTTCTGCTGTTGTGAATTCTTACAGCTACTGGATTGCCACGTACTCCCAAGGGTCGTCTTAAAGCATTATTGTGTTCACGGCAAGTGGTTGTTAAGCCATGTAAGACCCAAATAAATATTTTAAACAAACAGGTCTGCTGAAAGCATGTGAGTAGTGCTGAGGGAATTATATTCTTTTATATTTTTTTTCTAGTAAGGGATATTTATTAGGGTGAGCAGATGGGCACTACTCAATTTTGGCATCCATTGATAAGCCTGCTACTTCTCCAGGTGGCTCAACAAAAATGATAACGTTGCGGCACTGCTCCAATTTTATTTTTATTTCTCTCAGACTAGTTAGTCACCTGTCTCTGTTCTCCTCATTTAGAGCCATCTGCTGGATTTTTTTTGGTTCTGTTTTTTTGTTGTTCTCTGTACTAAAGTCACCAAGGGATCTCCAGTAGGGACTGATGTAAAGTCTTTGTATGTTTTCTTGTGTTGAGCTCAAGGATGTCTTCTTTTTGTCATCTTCTCTGTAGCCAGCTTGCAAGTTTTATTTTCCCCACCCTGTCCTTATGAAGTAATCCATGCAACACTGAGTTATGCTTGTCCTTAGTGGACCATTCTACCACTTCTATTATTAATATAGCAATTCTCTTTTTTATGTTGAAATATTAAAAGAGTGAAGAGCCATTGGGAATCCATCCTCTCTTGCATTTGTTCTCATCACATGAGAGCAGAACAGAAATTTGTTGTACAGAAGTGATTAAAACAGGAACTTAATCTATATAAAAACATATTTTAAACTGTTTAATCAAAGTTTTGTTTCTTCTCTGAAGGGATGAAATAGGAACATGTGTCTGAAATGGAAAACCTTTAATTGTGAGTGTGTGAGACTATCTAGACTGTGTTTAGAGCTGGCTCAGTAGGACTAACCCACATCTGTCACAAGCATGTATCTCTGAAGTAGGGTGGTAGCTTCTTTTCCTTGCTTGCTCGCTCTTCACGTTGAAGTCTCCTCACCTGAATATTGTCCTTATAGTAAGCTCCATTTTCTTAGCCATTTGAATATATGCAATTTTCCTGTGTATTAGTTTGAAAAGTATCACCTGGTTGGATTTGAGAAAGAGAGCAACAAAAGGGATGTACTTGATACCACACCAAACAACTCCTCTGGCTGAAGGGCCAGGCAGCTGGTTCGTGGCTCTGTTGCCCCTGTGCCCCTTTCTTCTCCCTCGCAAACTCACCCTCCTTCCCTCACCTCGGAGGGCAAAACTTCTTTGACGTGGATGGGAAGTCCCATCGCTCTCCCACTGAGGGTAAAAAAAGCTGCTGGCTTTTGTTGGACGTGCGTCTGTGACTTGCACAGAGCTGTTCTCTCCCACCCATCACTCTGTTAAGTCTGTAGTGCCTCCTACTGAAACCGGTAGGACCTCCCCTGGGGGGCGAGGAGCCGTTGTTGAGTGCATGTAAATCTCCTCTGGTGGGATCCGTGAAGATGAACTTGGAAGCAGGACCCAGAGAGCTCAGCTTCCTTATTCCTTTGGAGAAGCAGTACTAAGGAAACAGGCCTTCCTCCCAGGTTTCTATTTGTGGTTGCAAATTTTATTCCCCAATATGTTATTAAAACTGATACAGGCAACACTAGAAGAAGAGTCAGTATAGATGAACTTACAGCTTAACTTTAGATATTTAAGTACCTATTCTGTGTGGCGACAGGTATAGGAAAGGCTGAGAAATTTGATCTTACTGAACTCAGAATTACTTATTTGTTCCTTGCTAATTGTTACTCCTGAGGTTTGAGAGCACTGATGTAACTGGCCTTACTGCCTGGTGGTAGTACCTTAAAGAGTATGCAGTTTGACTTTCAGTTCCAATTCCTCCTTCTTGAATGTATTTACAAGAAAATAATAGAAATATTTTTCCTTACAGACATCTGGCATGTCTTTCCCTTCTTCCCCTTCCAGATGTTGTACTGTCAGCGCATGTTTTTGCAGCTCTTGCTCCTGGCTGCACTGAATATTGAGATACTGACTATTACTGGACCCTTCTAATTTCTTGGCTTGCTGCTGTCCTTTTCCCCTCCTCTTAGTAGTTGTGGATGATTCCCCCTATCTTGTATTGTATTTAGCTATAGGTAGATGTTGAAAGCGTTTCTCTCGCCAACAGTCAGCTAGTTAAGGAAATATCTGAACACCCAGTTATCTGCATTGTGGCTACTGCATTATTTTTTCAGTACCCATCCTTATGGCTGTTCTTGCTCTGCTGTATAAGGAGCCATTGTCCGTGATCCAGAAAGGATCAAGATAACTGACAGATGATAGGTCTGCGGAGGTAAAGAGTGAAGTTCTACAGATCAAGGTTTTTTTGGTTTGTTGGTGTGAGGTTTTATAGTTTATTTTTCTGTGTGGTAGTGTAATATTTATTCTGGGGTTTATACTAATAATATATTATTACAATCAGCTCAATCAGCAATGGCTTGAGACCACTGAACACTGATGTAATCCACAGTGATAAAGCTACTGGGTACTCAGGAGTGAAATCTGTAGGTATTTACATGTATTTACATTTTTACAGAGTTCTTACTGTGCTCTTGTGACTTCTCTGCATGCCAGTTTGCCTCTGGTGAATGAGATATCCATGGCTTGGAACTCTTAGCAACTGTTGTTTTTTTTTCTCTGCACAATTACTCTGTTTGATGACTTTGCATTTCTGTAATCCTAAGCTTTAGACAACAGTAAATAGACTGAAATAATGGTAGCAGTAGTTTGTCATTTATGATGGAGAACTATGACAACATAGTTGGATTTAGTTTGACCTCAGTGATTTATTATTTTGTTTCCCGCCTCTAAATGCCAGTATAAAAAAAATGATCTTTTCAGGAGGGATTTCTATATACAAGAGAGTCGGCCTAGGTATCTGGGTTTCAGCACTGATGATGTGGATCAGTGGGCAGTGACATGTACTCCATCTGTGTCAGTCAGAAGTGCTTGAGGGAGAACCTATGTATATGTTCATCGCCGGAGTCTATACTGGTTTTATTTCAGTAGTTTAAGTTCCCCATCTCAAGTTCAAGGCGTCCTACTGATATAGAAAGGTTTGGAGCCACTTTTTTCCACTAACCTCTGAAATGAGGCAGCACTCGAGCCACAGAATGGATTGGTAAAAAACAATTCAATTTTAATGCGAAAAAAATCTACATGAATGTGACAGCTGAGGACTGTGTGTGTGTTTCTCATTCAACTTAATTTCTTGCAATTCATCTTCTGTTCCAACTTGAACCTGTAGAGAAAGCTGCCTGGTTGATATGAAATAGGTCATCTTTTCGAAGAAGATGAAAATGTAGACCCTAAAGCAATGACTGCTAATAGGTGTGTCCCTTCTTTTTTAAATCACGGAACAAATGGCCAAGTGTCTGATGCAAGGCATAGATAATTATTTCCTTAAATCAAGGCTGACATATGTGGCTAATAACATTGAGGCATTCTTGCATTCGTTTATTTTATAATGTAGGAATGAAAACGGTTTAAGAGAGTAATAGAAAAATACGGTCAAAGTGTAGAGATTAACCAAAATGCTTTGTGAGTGAGCATTTCTAACAGTTCTTCTGGTGAAACTTGCCTGTTAGCCTCATTTGAGGCCAATGAGCCCTTCAAATTGAGGCAAATTTGAATGAGAGAGCCTGTCAGTTCTAGATTTCCCTTGCTGCTGTTGCACATCTTTATTTATGTTTCAAGTATTCTCTCTACTGCTGATCTTTTGCTTTTAAGCAACCGGGCTCAATCCTACTGTCAGTTAAACCACCACAGCTACATGAAGAACCTGACCCATAGGTCAGTGTTCTGTCTTTTGCTCTCCTAAAGGACAGAGATTCTGGTATTATCATCTACAGAAGAGCTGTGGTGCGGTGGAGAGGCGATGGCGTGCTTATGTGGGAGATCTTAGAATAAAACTGGTGTCTTTTCGAAAAGGAGAGGTGAAAAGAATAAAAATAAATGGGTGACTGCTAAATATTTTAGAACTTCACCCTGCTTGGAAATTCACCTTAAGGAAGGTCATCTAGAGAGGAGGTTAAGTAGAGGTAAATGCACATGAACCTTCAGTTCTACAGGTCCTTAAAATATATGTTTCTCTCCTCCTTATTTTTAATATAAAATAGCAAAGTTCAACCATTACTGAAGTGAAAGTAGGAAGGAGCGTTATATTATCTAGATTGACGGTGTGAGTAGGATGGTCAGAGGGATTTCATCTGCTCTTTCCAGTAACTTCTAAGGCAAGACATATCTTTCAGGAAGATGTTCAGTCTCAGTGTAAATACTTTATTTTTCTGTATATTTGAAACAAATTTTTTGTGTTGGTGGTTGCAGCTGCAGGTGGTATGAGATGCTCTAAAAATGTGATAATAAAAAGACAGGGATGGATGGATGCTTTATTATTTCACTTTGTTTTCTGAACTGGGAGGAGGGCCTTTAGAGCTGAGCCATTTTCCTATCTGTGCATCATTAAAACAGTCTTAAAAAAACAGGAACAGAAAAACTTACTTTTGGACGTCGGTCTTCTAACTGTTTGGTTGGTTTAGGGGCTTCTCTCTTCCCAGGTGTAAACAAACAAACCACCAACAAAAATGAATCTGATTTTCTTTCTTTTACTTTTTTTTTAACCTCTACAATTACTCCATTTTATGCCAGTGTGTTATCACTGTTTGTTCCTTCTAAAACTCTACAGACTCTTTGAAGTATGAGTTTAGGGGTCACGTGCTTAGCTACTTAAACCTGTGAATTATGATGGAAGACACTTCTATTAAAGTTTATGGTGTGAAGATAAAGACTTGTAAAGTTTTTCAATTAACCTGAAGGATTTAAAGCATTACAGCTATTGTTCCTGCCTTGTGAGGAGTGAAGAAATGGTAACCTGCTCATTAGATATGGATTAGCAGGAAAATCATTCTGTTTTCTTAATACTTTGGGAATGAAATTACTAGTTACTAGTGGTGGGGTTTTGACAGACCCCTGAATAAAGGGAAGAATAACAAGAACTAACCAGGATCTGCATGAAGGCTTCTGCAACAGAGATAAGCATCTTGACACTGGAAAATAGAGGTACCAAAATAATACTTATCCATGTTGATTGTGCATGTGATATGCCTTACAGGTTAATTGGAGGCCAGAGAACCAAAAGACTTAAATCTTTGAGTACTGTGGGATGGTAGGACAAGAAAAGCCTTTCAGTTTTGTTCTGTTTTGGTTTTTTTCCCCTCTTAAAATTAGTTCAATGTATTATGTGAGAAAGAGAAGCTTACTGAGGGAGTGATTCAGAGCAGGTCCCTCAAGTAAAAAAAAACCTTCTATAGAGTTGATAGAAGGAAAACTTTGGTTCTTCAGGACGCTGAGGGAGTTTTACTCTGATCTGCTGAAGCAGTTAAGGAGACATGTAAAGTATTATGAAGACATTGAAAAGTATAAATACTCTGCTTGGTTTGTGTCAGATCACACAGCGACTTACAGATGGGGAAGTAAAGACTAGAGGATGATTAGAGGAGTGGGAAGTATTTATTGTAAATCAATAGTGAACGGCTGTGGCCAGAGAAGCTGAGATGTTTAGGAAGAGTAGAAGGATGTTGTTAAGGAGGAGAGTGTGCTCACTTATGCCTGAGGCTGTGTATAACTTTGTTGCACTGAGAGAGAAGAAAATAGAATATGGAGAGTACGTCAGTCAGATTAGAAGATTGAAAACAAATAATGTGTAAAACAATACGTTTATATATATACATACATATATATATATAGGCAAAATGCTCTGGGGAAGAAGAATACGAAAACCAAACATGGGAGTTAACCAGGGCATTGAAAAAATATGTGAAGGAGATGGAGTGTGTTAGAAAGAAGGTAAAGCAAATGTTTTATTTGCTGCAGGAATTCTGAGAGGATTGAGTGAAGACTTTCTCTCCTTTTCCAATGGTGTCTCCATGTCCTGTTCACACCTCCCTGCACTGTCCCTGACACCCTCTAGATGGTGTTGGGGGGATACTGCCACGTTAAGTTTCTCCTGACTCCATGAGCTAGGATAGATATGTGGGGTGTGCTTTTTTTTAAAAAAAATATATATATAAAAGTTATTTTTGACAAAGTGTTGGCATAATTGTAGGTGGTGTTTTGAGCGACTGTAGATTTAAACACTTGCATGAGGAAATCAAATACAGTCATGGAGAAAACGGTCTCTTAAAACACTGCATAGAAACTGTAGCCTGCTATTTCATAAAAGTTATGAGCATACAGCAGAGTATTTCCAGGGAATCCATCTCTGGTGGGGATTATGTAAGTTTTGACTTGGCTTTTCTTTGGGTCACATGCTTGTGTTTCTCAACAGCGTGACTCTGCTTCAGAGCTCTGCCGTTTCCTTTTCTTAGCACAGCTAGGAGCCACTACCTCTGCTCTCTGATAGAGAGAAATGGACACAGTCCTTAAAGAAATTACAACATTATCCTGTGTGATCTGCAAGGAGTTGCAGCTGCTCTGTTTGGAAAAACTAAACAATGTGTTACCCTCCACACACCTGCTAGCAGAAATGGAATATTTTTGGCTTATCACATGTAAGAATGGAAGTGTGTTACTGTTTGGTTGGTTGTTGCTGTTTTTTCTTCTCTTTCGTCTATTTTCTTTGGAAACAATAATCTGAAATTATTTTTTAAAATACTGAAAGGACAGAAGTTGAGTAGTCCTCCTTCCTCCTGAAGATCCCAAAATATTTTAAAATATTCTGCAGGACACGAAACATATGGCATTATCTCTTTTAATCAGTTCTGTGTGGTGGGGGCATGCTGCTTTGATTTCTGCGGATTATATTAAACATGCCGTTGTTGCACAGGCTTAATGTTAACCACGCGTTAGAGGAAATAACGGCAACCAAAAGAGATTGAATTATTGATTATTGCGTTGTCATTCCCATATTTTCATAGGACAGTGCAGTAATGCTGCAATCGCCTTATCACATGGGACGCAGTACTCCTGCTGTGAGCAGAGGGGAAGGATCGCCTCCCCTCGACCTGCTGCCAGTGGTCTTCCTCGTGAAGCTGTTGGCCTTTTGTCACCGGTGACTGGGCACCGTGTTATCCAGCTGGACCATCAGGTCGTTTTCTGCAAAAGTGCTTCTGTGCTGGTCAGGCCCCGCTTGTACAGGTGCGTGGGGTTGTTTGCCCCCAGAAGCAGGGTTTCGCTCTTCTCTTTGAGCTTGCTCAGGTTCCTGTCAGCCCATTTTTCCAGTCTACTGTGGTTCCTCTGAGTGGCAGCACGTTCATCTGGATTAGCAACCACTCCTCCCAGTTTTGTATGACCCGTGAATTTGCTCAGGGTCTGTCCCATCGTGTAGGTCATGAACAGAGGTGTTGCAGAATGGGATCCTGTATTGACCTGGGGGCATGATGCTGGCAACCAGCTTCCACCTGGATTTTTTGCAGCTGCTAAGAATCTTCCGAGCCTGGCAGTTCAGGCAGTTTTCAGTCCACCTCGCTGTCCACTCATCTAGTCTGTCCTTCATCATGAAGATGTTTTGGGAACCAACATCAAAAGCCTTACTAATGAACATATGCACCACTCTCCTCTTGCCCACCAGGCCAATCATCTCTTCATAGAAGGTTAACAGGTGGATCAGACACGATTTCCCCTTCATAAATCTATGCTGACGGCTCCTAATCACCTTCAAATGTTTTTGAAGTTATTTCCAGGTTTAGTTGCTCCACCACCTTGCCAGGGATCGAGGTGAGGCTGGCTGGCCTGTAGTTCCCCAGATCCTCCTTCTTGAAGATTGGACTGACATGTTTTCTCCTATTTGTATTTTCAGCTAAACTTAGGTAGAGAAGATCTTTAGGTTGCAGTCACCTTTTCTTGGTGCAACGTGCTTGTTCTTTCTGTAAACACGCTTTTAATATAGACATTGCAAATCATAGAATCATAGACCAATTCAGGTTG
>NW_009711770.1:0-1031 GCF_000703405.1 Apaloderma vittatum
GAGCGTCGATGAGCACAGAGGGTTAATATTGTAACTAGGGAACAGACGGTTAAGCACAACATCTAGAGCTCTGTAGTGAAAGTCCATCAGAAAGAGTATAATCAATCAAAACTAACCAGGACATCCCTTCATTTTATTCTCCAAGGAGATTGGGGCTGGAGGATTACAGACCAGATTTCACTTTGTTTCTCTTTCCTGACAGTCTTTGCCTGTCTCTCCGCTTTCCCCGAATCCCGTCTAATTGAGAGGTGTAGGCTAATGATCTGAAACTCTTTTATAGCGTTTGGGTCAGTGTGATAAATAATGTGATAAATAATGTAGGATGAAATTAGTAGGCCAGATACCGCTCCTGAAAACTTTACTGAGGCTTAAATATTCCATTACGTGGCTTCCATTTATTTTAATTTCGCCGTATTATTTGCATATTTTTTTCTTCTCCTCTCCGTTGCTGCTCTTTTGGACACACAATAGCTGGTGATCATTGTAATTTCCTAGAATTAGTTACTTCTTTGGAAACGGTCGATAGTCAAATCAATAAAATGGCTTGTAAAACTAGGGAGGTATAGGTTTCAATTTGGGGGGGAGAAGAATCGCTCATTTTCCACTTCTTGTTGACGTGCCCAGCGTCTCTTTTGACTGGGGTTAACTCTGTGTGCTCCATCGGAACAGATGCCGTATAGAGCTGCTCCCTCAAGATCATTTGTTTCCTTGATGGGGGAACATTTCTGAGCAGAACATATTGGTTGCCATAGAGAAAGAAATAAAAGGAAGAACACTAGTCACATTAAGCTATATGTTTGTGCACTGGGCTTTAGATAAAAGGACCCCAGTTCAAGCCAGAGAGAACGGGGCCAGACCAGAGCTTCTTAGCTTCACTAAAACTAGCTTTATTTTGTTTGGGACTTTTTACGGTTGAAACATGTAAGCTAATTTTATTGGCCGTCGTTAGTTTTATACGATACGGCTTGCTGAACAAAATAAACTTTCGGCGCGCTCCGCCGGGCTCCAGCCGACCGCCAGGGGGCGACCTT
>NW_009711771.1:0-3508 GCF_000703405.1 Apaloderma vittatum
AGATCGCGGGGATTAAATGCCCTGAACCTGAGCTCCTGGCCTTGGATGGGAAGGGAAAGAAAAAGGGAGAGGGAGAGAGAGAAAGGAGAGGGTGAAGGAGCCAGGCGCCCTCTGGGCTTTCAGAGGTCAGCGCTTTGACAGTGCTCTGACCTCCCTCCCCTCCCGGCAACCACCCCAGTGTTTATAAACAAAAACAGCCAGTACTAGCCCCAAACAATAGCAATTCACCAACTTCACAGGCACTTCACTAGCTCTTATGCAAATCAAGGAAAACGACCGCTTACCACCGCTCCCCCCCCCCCCCCCCCCCCCCCCCCCCCAAAACCCGCCCCAATCCCCTCCAGAAAGCCCAAGAGCATATTTCCAGCAGTGATATATCCAAGGGAAAAATTTTACATTCTATCCTGGAAAAGGACAAAAAGGGACTTCAGAAATAAAACGGTTCAGGTAGAAAGACAGACAAAAAGGGAGAAAAAGCCAATAAAACTACCGATCTTACTGCAGAAAGAGGAAAGTTATGAAATATTTATACCTAAATCCAACAATCCACACTGCCAATAAAACAGGAATCTTTGTTGTGTAGACAATATGCTAAACTACCTCTGCGACAAACAGCGATTATAAAGCAACCAGGAAAAGTTATTTTCACCCAAGGAGCCAAGTTTTCAAAGAAAACGTGTGGATTTTACAGCTAAATAAAAGCCACCACCTCTGTGTTATCCGTAAAAACTACACATAAATTAAAAGCACCGTTAAAATAAAAAAACCTTCCAGCAAGCAAGCAGCACATCTGATCTGACTTACAAAAAACTATAATTAAAACCATCTTTAATTACAAAAAACAGCAAGCCAAAACTAAATGAATCAATGCTTTCTCCCCAAAATGTTGTCCGCCAAGGTATAAAAATGATAGTTCTATAGTCCTACATTAAACCGTAACTGAAACTCCACAGTTCAGGAATTGATTACGCGATAAGGAAAAAAACAAACTGTAAAATAAAAAAAACCCCAAACAACAAACAGGTCCTAATGATTTTCAAACTTTTGTTTAAAAATAATGAAGATCAGAAAAGGTTGGAGGAAAAGTTAAAGGAAATATACCTCAAGAGAAAAAAGACCATCTCCTTTTCTTCTTTGTCTATCAGTCTCCAGTTAAAGCATATGGAAAATGTTTTCAAAATGCCTAGATTTGGCACATTGTCATTGCAAAGAGAGGAGCGCAGTGATGCTGTTATAGAAAATGGGAAATAAATTCAGGATTGGGTGCTGCCTCCTTCAATGCGGATTTATCTAAGTTTAATTTAATATTCCGCAATCACTGTATGATCGCATATAATTCACCAAGATTTTTAAGGGCTTTGCCTAAATATGTTGACCACAGGCACAAAGTAGTTTAATCAGATTATTTCCTTCTTTTATTTGTGTTTATTTTTCTCATTAAAAACACTTTAAATTGCTATTCTAAATAATAGAAATGATGGAATATTAGACTTGGGGTGAACAAACGCTCGGAGAAGGCATTAGCTTTATTAAAATCATTCTGAACGTAAAATCAAAAAGCACAAAATGGTTGTTTGTAAAACACTAAACCTTTAATCGATTTATTGGCATTCTGATCGATTAGATAAACGGAAATCTATAGTAAACATAAAAGCATTTAAAATATTTTTCTCCCATTTATAAACAAAACTTTTCTTTTCATAGAAAAAAATTATTATCAAACGACTAACAGGAAATTCTTCAGATATCAAATTACGATAATAAAATTATTTCCACATGGAAAGGGATAATGACAATGATGATAGTAATTATAATAATGAATAATTCAACAGTCCTTTGACATATATGGAAGAGCTTGGTTCAAAAACAGCTTTTGAAGGGGGCTACTTTTAGGGGATTTTTTAAAATAAAATTTAATTTTCAGGATGAAAAGCTTAGATCAAGTGGCAGTTCAGGTGCAAGTGGGAAAGTTGCGCTAATTTTGTCCTGCGTTTTTCAAGCGGGAGCATTCACTTCGACATCGCCCTTTAAATTGAGTTACCACTGATTAGCAGAAAATAAGTATGTAAATATACAAAGTACCCCGGAAACTGGGGGGGGGGGGGGGGATTCTTTTTTACCCCACCATAGAGGGGGGGGGGGGGGGGAATTTTGTCTTCACGCCAGTGATGGGGGTGAGGACCCTTTACCTTATAATTTAGACCATTTGCCTAGCTCACAGTGTGCCTTTCAGATTACGGAAAAATTCTGCAAGCCATAATGTATTTGACCATTTAAGTGAAAGAAGACAATTTATTTAGGGGTGGAGGGTGGGGAACTGCAAGCCGGAGAAATGCAGCAATCAGAGCTTGTGGCATTCTGACTGCGCGAAGAGGAAGTGTTGCTGTAACGGGTATTATGTTTATTTGATAAAGAAAATCAATGAAAGTGGCTGTAAAGTAGTTAGTGAGGCGTGTGTTTGGGACTCGGGTTGAATAGTGACTCCAGCGGGCTGGTCGATGAGCTCTAAGAGCTCTGGAAATCTAACCTAACCCTCAGAGTGAGCGCTCTTTCACTCAGTGCTGCACCTTCCCTGGGCTGGGAGACTTCAATCCTTGTCTCCTCCCTCTGTCTCCTTCCTTCTCCCTCCACATCCCTCCCTCTGTCCCTCCTTCCTTCTCTCCTAGTTTTCCGCTCCTGCTTTCCCTCTTCCCATCCGCTCCAACTATTCCCTCTCCCAGGTTTATTTGCTCTCCTTAATCTCTCCCGTTCTCTTTCTGTCTCTCTCACTTTCATTATCTCTTCCCACCTCTGCCGTAGCTGTTTCCTCCCTATCCAGCTGATACTCTTTTAAGTTTTCTTGCACTCTTCGAGCCTTCCTCCTCCTTTAATTCTCTTCCTCTTCCCTCAGGTCTCTGTATTCCTAAATTTTCTTCGAGCTTTGTCCGTATCTGTCTTCACTAGTCAAATTTATGTCTTATTTTGGATTGGTTCCTCCGGATATATGCTATATTAATAATTATCCCTACTCATTTCCCCTTTCACACACCCATGCTAAAGAGACGAGAGCACCGTTGGGATACTTTAAAAATGGGCTAATCTTTAGTGATGCTTTCTGTTAGACCTTCTGCAGCTATTTCCCCATTTTCTCCCGCTAATCTTCATTCCTTCTAATTTACAACAGAAATGTTTCTCCTCCTCCTTTTCATTTCCTACTTTACAATTTCCTTTGGGGTTTCTAAATAGTAGTATGTCCTTTGCATTTCCCTACCCTCTTGTCTTTCACTGTTTCGCCTCAGCTATTTTATTTACGTGGTTGCTAGAGGAATATTTCTTTCCTTAACAAGTTTATCTCCCTGTCTTTCAGCCCCAGACTATAAAAAAAGAAAGAGGGGGAAAAAAAAAAAGAAAAAAAAAGTTGAGCTTGTGGCTCTTTTCTGCGAAGTAACTTGGTTTCAAACTTCTGGTTTGGATTATGTGTCATTATCTATTCTCCCTTATCGCATCCCCTGCTGCTCTCCCCTCCCTC
>NW_009711772.1:0-14610 GCF_000703405.1 Apaloderma vittatum
GTGGCTGAGCGGGACTTGCAGGTTGTTAGATGCGGGGGCACGCAGCGACCCTCTTTTCAGAGGTTTGGAGCCTTTGGACAGTCAAGAATTTTTGCCAGTCTGAAAAACCGTTATTTAGGTGCTGACATAAGTAAAATATAAATATAGTGGCCTGGCTGACAGAATGATTGCTTATCTCCAGCTGCAACTGTTGTGAGTTTTTATCTTCTCAGGAACTGTTCTTCCAGTGCCTTACTTGGAGCAATTGTGAAGGGGACCACCTTGAGCACTTCTGCCTTGTAATTTAGAAGTCACTGCTTGTCTGAGTGGTACTCAGAGGCTCTCATTTTCTTTTTAATTGCGGGAACGTTTGGAGAGGCAAACTGCTATAATACTGGAGGAAACTGTGACCCAGACTCTTTCAGACTGATATTCTTAAAAATGAAGAGCACTTCTATACTTAGAAGGTCATTAAATTGCTGAGGAAGTGGGAGGTTAATGGGAGTCAGTTTTATACTTAAGCTGATGGAAAGAATAAAGGATGATTTAAAACCTAACTCACTGTTCTGTTTCTTGCTTCATACAATATTCATTTTTAATGTAGCAGAGCAAGAAATTTTTCAGCTAGAGTTTTTCTCCTAAGGTGCATCATTACAAAACTTGGTTTCTGCAAGCAGTATGTGGCTCCTGGACAATCAGACAAGGCGCTGACAAACTTCACACTGTGAGAGGAGACAACGTGGGTCCAGATACATCATGCAGATCGCAGTCTTTTTAATTATATTGTTTTTCATGGAGTCCCTTGAGAGTAAGGAAAGAAGGATTCATCCTTTGGGCCCCTTTCTAAACACTTCCTCTGTGATTTCCCTTGGGAGTTCCTGTAAGGCAGCTTTTGTCCTGGTTACGGAACTTGCTTTCTTTTCAGTTCAGAGTGCTAATGCTCACTTATTATTATGGTGTTGTTTTTCAGTAGTAGTAGTGCTAGATATTAATATAATGTTTTCAGAGTGCAGTAAGACACAACTAACTGGATCTCATCCAAGTCTTTTGGGGTGTGGGAAGGGTAGGGAGATACTTTTTTCCCTCAAAAGAACTTAAAGCTCTGAAATCTCTTTTATACTATGCTTTTGTTTGTTTGTTTTCCTCTCTTTAGAGATGAACTTGCAAGTGCTGCTTTTATTTTGTCACTTTCTTGTTGAGTTTGGAGAACTCCATTTCAAACAATAACATGTATTATTACCTATTTTTCTTGCAAAGACTTGAAGATTAATAAGGTATAAACATGATGAGATAAAGTATGACAGTGTGTGTTGGTTTGTTTTTTTTTTCCTTTCCTCCTCTCTCTCTGCTTAATGATGATAGGCTGCTGCTATCTGGGAAACAGTCTTGTGTTTTTGTTAAGCGGATTCCAGATGTCTGTGAGCAATCAGACTGCCTATAGCCATAAATTCAGTTGTACCACAACAGGATGAGATCCAGCTAGGTGAGAATGCTACTCATTACAAAGCTGTCTTGTTATTGCCTGCTTTCCTGATCTGTTTATCTGACATTTGTATTTCAGAAAGCAAACATTTTTCAGCTTCCATGGGAGGCTTGATTTTACATTCACATGTGCACGGATTTGCAAAATGCCTTAGCTGTTAATGCCTTTTGTCTTAATAAAACTGCTACTGTCACTGTAAGTAATTTGTTTTAGTGGACAGCGTACGTGGAGCTCTGTTCTTCTGCAAGGGTCAACTGATGAATGAGAACCTCCCTAAGTTATTATTTCTATGTTTTCCTCTTTTCCACATATTAGATGGCTGAACCTTTATTGGGGCTGTGCAACTGTTCAGATGTATTTTTCTAAGCTCTAGAAATACTCTTATTCTCTGTTTCAGAAGTATTAGCACACAGTTAAGTCTTGAGTTAAGTGCAGGTAGCTGATTACTTCTTTTCCCGTCTCTCAGGGTTTAAATCAGATAATTTGGTTAAAATGTACAAGTTCTTGCCCTTGCAAGCCATTTACCTGTCCCATCTTATTATTCTCATTTCACTCTTTGCCTCAGGTTCCCGTGAAATCACAGTTTGATTTCTTTTTCTCACACACAAGGTTCAGGATTAAGCACTTATCTAAAGGACTACAGAAGGGTTCTATTATGTTTTCACTGGTTTATAATTTGGCTCACAAGAAACCAAATTATTTCGTATCTAAGGATGGGGTCCCTCTCACCAGATGCAGTCATCTCTAACAGCTCATCTAGACTTGTCTATTCATCTAGACTTCCTTACAGCCTATGAAGAGATGTGTGTACTTGCAATATCTCTAATTTTTCCACTAGATGCTGGAAATGGGGCCGATGAATGCTATTTCTCTAGGTCGACTGTAAAGAGACCCTAGGGAGAGTACTTATCTTAAAACACACATTGAAAAAACACACATTGAAAATTAAAACGGACAAATAACTGAAGTCTACAGCTGTGCAAGTCACTTTTCTAAAAGCAAACTTATGGTGCCTTGTGTCTCTTCAAGGCATGGCTAGATGGTCATAATTTTACCATAGCTTCTATTGTTTTCACACGTTAGACATTCTTCTTTTGTCTGTTTAGGTTTCTTTACCATCTTTTTGCATTCAGCATAATACAGAGCTAAGAGCACTTGGATTTGACTGAAACCTGAGGAGGTTTGAAATACATGAATATCTCTTCCTCTAATAGTTCAGACCACTAAGTCGATGGTTTGGGAGAAAGGATAAATCATTTTTGCTTTCACTCTCAATTTAAATTGTGTCTTTTTTAACCAGGAAACCAACAGATAACTGACTTGCAATGTAGACTACTGGCTCATATTGTAGCCATGGTTCAGTTGTCTGCAAGGCGGATCCAGCGCAGTGTTTTCTGTTTACATCCACAGGAGATTAGGTAAGATCATATCAAGTACAGATAATCATAACAAGGGCTGCTATGACAAAAGTTTCTGGTTATTAAATAGGATACAACTTTCCTTTAGTTCTCAATTCTTTATTTTTTTGACTCTGTATGTAAAACACACAATGAAATGTAAATATTTTTCCCAAACATAGCAGAGATCGAGATAAATCTTGACCTTTTCCATCAAGTTACATACATATCCTTTGACTAAAGATATATATTCCATTGCTTTTTTAAAAATTGTAAATTTTGTGGGTCTCGACTAGAGGACTGGATGTAATTATGGAATGGTAATGAAATGGTGGACATATAAGTCTGTGAGTCCACATTTAAAAATGATGATTTCTGCAAATAGTAGGAATGTCCAAACCTCTCATCTATCACAGTGGTCCAAAAAGTGTCCCCTGTTGCAAGTTATTAAATTTAAGTCTTAGATTTCCTTAGTTCCTCCAAAGATAGTTTGACTGGTAGGCACGTAATTTGTCATCTGTATATTTAATTCATGAACATGTGATGAATTTTTAATGGTTTGTATTCATCAAATAATCAGAAATAAAATTTTAATTTTCCCCAAATTTTTAATAATGATCTATACTGCCAAGGGCTTAAGTGTGGTATATGATTAAAGTGAAATCTAAAAATGTACATGGGGAAAATTCAAAGAACAGTCCTTCTTTTTTAAGTATAGTGCATAGCTTAAAGAAGATTTAAAAATAAATTGATTCTGTGTTTCCCCCAGGAAGCATAATTTCCTATCACTTAAATCATTTTTTCCCATGTTTTCAGACCTCATTATATTCGCTCATTTATTGCATGGAGCTTAATCACTGGTACATGCATACTTAGTTCCTTCTAGAAATAATATTTTCTGTTTCTTCAGGATGTGGACCTTTATCAGGTGATAATTCATACGTTTCACTGATGATATATGACTCATTTGGAAGGCAAACAGACCAACCAAGCTGCAGTAATCACTCTCCCAGTGTTTTAAAATAGGTTAAATTTCATGCCTTTGCTTCTTCACCTAATACACAATCTTGCCTTTCTTCTCTGGACTTGTAGAGCTCTGCCATTTGGAGACTGGAAAGTGAGTCTGTACAGAGAGTCATCTGTTTGCAAGCAAATCTTTTCCCTTTTCCACGTCGCAGACTCGAAGGATTGCTTCATGGCGGGGTGAGGTACCTGAAAGCAGCAGTGGGGGTGAGGAAGGCAGAGAAGTGATGGTGGTCCCACATTTATGATGTCCTCTTACTCCTGCCAGATGCCAATCTTTTTGCACATCTGAGGCAGAAGGGTGGGGGAAGCAGCTGCTGTTACATATTTCATGGACAATATCCTGCAGGTCCAGGGAGAGGATGAACTGAGGGGGGAGACATAAGACAGACAGACAAGTAGCTATCTATACAGGATGTATGTGTCCTTACCATCCTCTAGCTCCATATTTTTTCAGGTGTCTGTTACTCAAAATGTGGTATGTAGTGGTTTGCAAACAAACAAACATTTTCAGTCGTTAATCCAGGAACAGCACACCGGCTGTGATATGTCAGAAAAGCATGGGTTTGGTTTTGGAATGTAACCAGCAGGTGTTGTGTTTTGTACTGATAAGAATGGCTTACACTGTTCCCTGGAACATAACACAGGAGCATAACAGATAGTTCGAGTGAGCTTAGAAGTTGTTTAAGTAAGTCAGTAATCTATCTGTGACAATAGCAAATGCTGTAAGAAACGGAATAGGAAATCTGACATCTGTAAGTGACACTTCGAAGTACTTTAAGGTTGCAAGACTTTGAGTCTGAGTTAATGTCACACGTGGTAGACTTCTATCAATTTATCTAACAGTGCTATGATACAATTTATTAGGTTTTGGCATCCAACAAACCTGTATCAGTTAGTTCCACAATTTATTTATGTGTGACGTAACGAAGTAGACCAGCTTGTCTTCTTGATTTTCCATACCTTTGCCATACACTCCTTCACTCAACTCTATCCCAAGTTGATGAATCTGTTTAGTTTCTTCTTTTTTTTAGAAACAATTTTATGAATCTGATTGTTTTGTTATTCTTTTTTTTGCACCTTTTCTTATACTCTTTAGATTCCTTGTGAAATCCAAATACAGAAACTGTTGGAGATGCAAGTATAACCTTCTACAACGGCTTAACAGTGTCTTCTGTTTTTTAAAAGTTACTAACAAAACCATTTGTTTGTTTTGCCCACTGCAGAGAACAGTAATTATGTTTTCAAAGAATTGTCTGTCAGGTTTTTTTAGGTCATTTATGAGAAATTTGAGCAGGACAAGCCTCAGGACAGAGCCCTGTGTGTTTCTAAAACATTTCACCACAGTTAATAGTTACCTCTTTCATTCTTTCCAAATTTGTAGGGGAACGCAAGCCTCTACTAATAGTTTTATACTGTCCACTGTCTGAATACTCCAAAACTCCTACAGACTTTTCATTCTGATGAACTGCTGCAGATCCACAGGCTGATCTATCACTTATCTTCCACCAAAACAAAACAAAACAAAATAGTCCATAATGAGCAGAGGCAAAAAGATTTCCCAGCCTTTTCTGTATGGCTCTTTCTTCCATAAATACTCTTAAATATGATCATCAATGAGCAGCAGTAAGTACGCTGGGTGTTTTCCCACTCTGCTAGATTTTGCATTGGCATTTGCTGTGTCTTTAGGCAGATGTTTCTCTATTTTATTTTTGGCCTACTTTAAAATGTTGCTATTATTTGCTGAGGTTCAACCTCTCTTGTGTTTTCTTTATTTGTACTTGATTTCAACTTTAAATTATACCCTTTTCTGTTGTGTCCTGTTTAACCGTTTAGATTTTTTGAGGGGAAAGCAGTCTTCTAATAACTTGTTTTAAGAGGTAATATGTGTGTAGTCTGATTCCCTAATATCATCAAATTGTCCTAGCGCCACCTGCAAGCCTTTACCATTTTAGCTGTTCCTTTTAATTTCTATTTAACGTCTTTCTTAATTTATATGCAACTCTCTTCCTTGAAATCAAATAATAACATAGTAAATGTTTTTAGCTTTTTTACTCAGTTGAGGTATGTTGTAGTCAGTGTTCTGCCAACTAATGTCTGTTCTGTTGTGAATCATCTTTCTAACTGTGCCGAGAATGAACTATTAAAGATGTCTGGAAATTCAGTTACTAGTCCGTCTGTCATGATAGCAGTCCATAAAAAAAAAGAATCTTTTGTTGTTTTGTTGTTTGTGTTTAAATTCTTCCCTCTCCAAGAAAGTAATGAATTGCGTGTATATAGTGCATGTAGTTGTTCCCAGAATACAAGCCTCCTAGATTTTTATAAATCTGTTATCTCTTTTCTGCATTGTTTCCCTGAGTTTCTCAGAATTCCATAAGGTACTTAAATTATCACTCGGTTCTTAGAAAAAATATTTACATACTTTCTAACCTTCAGAAAGAACAGCTACCTTTGAAAATAGAGTTGATATAGAAAGCAGAACTTCACCTTTTTTGCTGAGTTGGAAGTTTGTGTATTTGCTCTACTCTAAACAATCTAAATTAATTATGTGAAAGAGCCAAGTCCTGCTTTGCAATGCCTGTACTGGACTCTCTTTCCCCCCTCTTTTCCTTATACAATGGCCTCTCTTGGGCATCCCACCCTTGATTTTTCTCTGTTTCAAATTTCATCTAAGGCTGTTCGATGTCAGATATCCACCACTTTTGTCTTCTTTCATATTCATTCTCCCCAAATATCCAGGCTTTTGCCTGATGTGAATATATCTTGAATGTCTTGCTTGGTCTTCTATGACACCCTATAAAGCCCTGCAAACCTTCCACTTTCTTCTTCACCATAAATAACATGAAAAACAAGAGTGACAATTAAACAATTTCAGTTACAAACACCTGAGCTATACCCATAACTTTTCTTCACAGTTAACTGATGAGGATTTTGTACAATCTCATATCAGTACAAGTAGCAGATGAGATTTACTTTTCTCTGGACTCATTATGTAATCAGTTAACATCTACGGGCATAAAAATTAAATATATGTGCCACAAAAAATATGTTATCTATGTTTCTTATCTTTTATTTAATTGAATTTTCTTTCATTCATTTATTCAGTCAGTCAATCAGTCTGATTGATTTGTGTAAGTATCTACTATAGGTGATCCTGCTCTGGCAGGGGGGTTGGACTAGATGATCTTTTGAGGTCCCTTCCAGCCCCTGATGTTCTGTGATTCTGTGATTCTGTAATTTGTATAAATCTAAGGCATGAAGCATAGACTAGATCTTTAGCTGAGGTAGCTGTTCAAAACATCACTGAAATCAGTTATTGACAGTAGCTAAAAGTCTTCAGTGGGTACAGAAGCAACTTCTTTTATGAAGGCACTCATGTTTGTAGAAAGAATGCAAAATGCTATAGAAAAATACAATACATAAGGTAATAATCATATTTTTGTATCAAAGTTGTCCTACTTTTCATGAACACATATGAAATTCAATTGAAAAAGCTTCTTTACAGCCAGTTTAGCTTCTAGAAGTGTAATTTTTTTTTTCTGTTACCAAATGATGTACAAAATAATTCTGCTGCAATGTTAGGAAAACAAACTTGCTAATGCTGGCATTGATTTCCTGCTCCATAATTCAATGCTTTGCACATTTTTCTTTCATCCATGACTTGTCTGTCATTGACTGAATAAGGAGGCAAGATCCATCTATGTTCGTTTTTAACAGAAACCAGAGAGCAACAAGATCACCAGCCTTTAGCTGGTACTCTGATAATGTTCTTTTTGTATATATTTACAATGTATTATAACCTATTTAAGTTAATTAAATAGTGAAAAGACCACAATCATAGCTTCCATTAGTTTCCTGGTTTAGACCTCCAATGGAGATGTTTATCTTATCCTAGCTGGGGAAGGGTGTGGTTGGTCCATGTATTAGACATGAGGAGAGATTTTCTGAAGTGCTGGGGAGTTGCAGCTCTCAGTGAGTGCTAGTAAGCTCTAAACTTCCTGAACATCAAAGTGTTATCTTCATATATAGCCACTCCAGTTCTAAATCAAGCACTAATCATGTTTTTTTCTCCGAGATCTCTTTCTCCTACCAGCTCCAACTTCATCCGCCGTGGGCTCATCTCCTTAGCATAATTAACACTCCAATTTCCTCTACACATAGAGCAGCACAAAAGCAAACACTTACTATTGCTTAAATAGTAAAATTGGACTAACAAACTGTCCAGCAACTGGAATCTGAATTATACTGTTAATGAATTCCTTAATAACCAGTAAGCATTCTAATTCATCTCTTTACATGTTGTATAAGGGACCAAATAGGATGTTTATATATTTTACAAGAAGTAAGCATATATACTTGCATGCCCATCAGGCATACTTGCTTTCTACAGCTTTTCCACGTTTTGAACTATTACAGCTTTCCAGCAATCATTTGACATTGCCATTGTAAATTTACAAGTCCTGCATGAATCAGATGAACTTGTGGTTCTTTGCTTTTATGAATCTGTCAGCACCAGCACCAACATTACTTGGTGTTGTTCAGCTTTAAGGAGCGCAGTGCATTACAGCACTTTTGCAGAGGCTCACAGCTTCCCCCTGGCTTGTCTTATAGAGTTTTATGATAGGTACAGGGCACACATGTACACTTTTCAGTGTTTTTGATTTTCACAGCACTGTCACCAACAAGGTAAGAGGAGCTGATACAATCCAATTCCAGTGCTCATCATGGGGATCAGCAGATCCCAAGTCATAAATCTCATAATTTTTATCTGTCCTACGACCCCCATATGCTATGCATTTGGGCACTTCTATCTGAGCCTTTCTAGTTAGACAACACAAGAACCCACAAAGTGATGCCAAGTCATATCACTCAGCATAAGAACCTGTATAGAAAAGACTTTTCTGGGGGAAAGGGAGAGTAGAATGGGTCTTCTGTACATCTATATTGTTTTTAAGGTGACTGTACCCATCATAGACGTGATAAGCATACAATGACAAATGTGTTCCATCCAGACTGCAAATGAAAACCTGTATCTCGGATGGGATACACCACCTTGCTGTTTCTGCTTCATGGCTGCTTACTACTCTGCCAAACTGAGATTTTAGGCTTTTGGAGAAACAAGGTTGGAAGGGGTGGTCATGGTTAGCTTTTATTGAAAAGCAGCTTTTTTTTGATGAACTGCGCTTGGTTCATAGTCATCTAGTGACATACTTTGAAATACTCTCTCACCTATTCTTCTTGGCTATTTCTCTCTACAAAAGATGGTATCTAGAAGCATTACTCTCAAAGAGAGATCTAATTAGTAACTTACCCTTTCTTTCTGTGGCTTAGCCTGCAGTTTTCAGTCCAGCAGGGCTCTGTGTTGAAGAGGATGGGAGTGCCAAATACACAATGCAGTAGAAGTACATTACTCTCCTTTAGAGATTCACAATTCTTGAGATTCATAATTCATATTCTTGTCTGTAGAGCCATGCAGTCAGGCAAGGTTTCTAGGGGCTGAAATCACACAGTCTAGAACATTGGATTGATGTTTCTTTCTTGACTAATTTCTTTTGTCTTTTTAAAAAGATTATTTTTCCTGGATATTTTTTTTTTTGGCAGGATTTTAAGACACTCATTAACACTGCTGTTCTGGAAACATGGCAGAGAAAAGTCAAATCTTACATAGCTTATTAATCAGGGCCATTTTATTTCCATAAGATTTAGTTTTATATTTCAAATTAGGGTGCTGATTTTTGGAAACTGTTTAAAATACAGTTTGTGGTCACACGAACTTAATAGAGTGTGCCACATATATTTGAAATGCAGGCTTTTAGTTTTTCAAAAATAACCTGAAAGCCTTTTAATTTTTGATTCACTGGAAACCTGTCATTTCAGAAATGCTTACGTTACATTCAGAAATCTGATTCTCTGCGAAGAAATAAGACGCATTCTTTACATGTTGAATGCAAAGAAACCATACACTGTGTGATGTTCTCTGCTCTAGGGACCATCTCTGGAGGAAGAAGATCTACATGTGGCCATCACCTTATTCATCCACAGCCCAGATATGAAGTGCTCTGTGACATCTCATTCAAGCCCACTGATGGCACACAGCAGTCAGCCCCAGGACTATGAGATATGTCGTCTTTGCTACTGCACTGGGAAGCTTGGTGAGAGATGGAGTGATCTCCTGTGTACCCTCCTTTGAGTGAGAAAAGGCTGCAGGGCTACCTGACAGATATGTTGTGGGAAGACCATCCTCTCTGGTGTATACCATGGGAAGTAGTCCAGTCCATTGACAGGGTATTATTCAGAGCTATAATGCTGTTGTGTATAAGCCTTAGGCTAAACAAAAAACAACAAATTTCACATGGATTTCAGTGGCCCAGGTCCACTTTCCATGAAAAAGTGGATGCAATATTTTTAAAATATTAAACTCATGGAGGAAAAGCAGCACTATACTACTGGTTATAAATTACAGTTTACCCATTTGTATATGAATTATGTTATAGCTGTATAAAGAGGCAAGATGTCACTAAGAAATATGTCACTGTATTCTCTTTTTTTCAGTGAATTAAGCATTGGTTCAAATCATTTCCACGTGAAAGCTGAAGGCATTTAGAGTTTGGAAAGCATTAAAAAGAGATCTGTTTGTTTTCTGGTACGCATTATTATTTCATAAGGACAATTTATTTATTTTTTTTTTGTCGTTATGTTTTCCTATTTAGAATAATAACACAGAAGGAACTAACTTTTTCTTCCAAAGCAAACCAAGAGTGATTTACAGCTGTTGATCACCTCTCCCACTGCCAAAGTCAAACTAAACTCAAGGTGAAAAAAATCACAGGAAGAACTGTTAGTTTAGGATAAGCAGATTTTGCTTCCAGCTGAAACTACAGAGGATGGGCCAGCAGTCATAAGCAAGCCCAGGCACCCGAAGGTAAGCCTGCCATCTACTGAGCCACCTACCCGGCTGCTCTGCCAGGTATGAAGCACCCTGCTGTGCTCTGCCTTGGAGCAACGAAATTAAATCCCATACACTGGTAGGTGTGGAGGCATCCATCGCAGCTTTGTTTAAAGGCAAAGTAAAAAAAAATAAAAATAAATCCAGGCTCAACTTTTTATCAAAGCTGAACATTGCCATGAAACACTGTTTTGAAACTTCTGCTTCATTGTGTCTGATGTTAAACAGATGCAACAGTAGAAAGTAGAGTGCCACACTGTTTAATCTGACCACATATAACAATATGCCTGGGTGAAACAGGCAATGTAAGATTATGAGATTTACACCATTTTGATGAGATTGCAAGTGAGATTTGAAGTGAGGCTCTACTAATAGCACTGTGTGGTATCATGGGGCGTTTTACTTTTTGACAGATATTTGGTTTCTGGAAAAAGTTAAATAAGCTTATAAAGAGATTTCATCCTCTTTTTCCCCATATGTGCATGTAAAATGTTACCAAAATTATTATTTGCACATTTTCTTTAAATGAGATTCACTAGGAAGTAAAAGAAAAGAAACTACAATTGTTAAAGCTTTCCACAAAATATTTTAATAAGGATGTAACATCTTCCACATTAGCATTTTTTAAACTAAAAGGAGCTGACTCACAGTCCATTGAAGTGAATTAGAATTTTTTTCTCTCATTTCAATGGGCTTTGCATCAGACAACTTTGAAATACTAAATTTATACATTCATTTAACAGTACGGAATTTTTGGTGAAAGAAATGTACAAAGTAGTATCCTGCTTTTGCTGCTGAGAAAAGTCAAAGAGTATAATTTAACAAAAACCTGTAGTATAAGTCCACCACCGCATATGCTAGATGCCTTGTCAGCCTTACATCTAACACTGTCCTTACGTACCACAGCTACCAGTACGATGCTACGGTTATGCTGCTACTAGAGATTTTTCCCAATCTCTTTCTTCAGATTGCCAGTAGTTATAATTAATACAACCACAGTATTGTGCTAGATAAGTGATTTGTCACAGCTACTGGGACACCTGCCACTGTGTGACATAGGTGGCAGAAAGCAAAAAACATAGCTGCTTATTTCAGCACAGTCCGTACCAATTCTTACATCTGGGATAAGAGGGAGCAAGGATAGAAGGGTTTGTTTAATCAGCTGTCGTTTATCAAACAAGAAAGCTTCATTTGTCTATACAAAAATTGTTCTGTCATGAGAAGGGAAGAGAGAAAATTCAAGAGAATTTTTATAGGCAAGACAATGCAGATGAGAGTTAGAAAAGTGACAACCTTTTTATCTGAAAAGGAGTTTTCTTGAGCATCACCCGTTGTTAAATGCAACCTTGCAAGTAGCCACCACAGACATAAGTACACAGCATAAATTGCTTCAGAGAAACACGTTCACAACACAGTGACAAGAATCAAATTAAAAGATCAAACAAAAAGACGTCTGGCACACACTAAAAACAAGTATTCTCAGAAGTTAAACCTTAAGAAGCTCTGGGCCAGCATATTACATTGGCAATACATGAAATCCATTTATTTTTTAGTGCAACAGAAGAAACTGGAGCTAGGGTAATAGCTATTATTAAATAGCTACTTTTTCTGTCAAGTGTTTGTTTCAGAGCCTGATGGAGATTTTGAAATTAATCAGGTTTTTTCCATGTAGGCTAGAGTGACTTTGCAGCCACCCAGGTCATTCACAACTGTCTCAGCTCTCTTCATCGCTGTTTCACAGCTGATGGAACAGGCTCAAGACAATGACTTCACAGTTTCACACTCCCTTTAAACTTTTATTATTAGCACACTTTGTTGTGTGTATGGACTCATTCAAACATTTCCCAACTCAGCACTCCCCTCCACTCCTGGCTCAGCACTCTGGTCCCTGTGAGTCATGGGACTGTTTACCTCCCGTTATCAGTAACCTGCTGTGCAGCTCTGAAGCACAGCAATAATCAGATTTTTTCTTTTTTTCGCAAGGACCTTTTCTGCCTGCTTTCCACGAGCATAGCACAGAGACCCAGAGCCCCAGTGAGAGGGAAGCTGTCTGCAAAGCAAAAGACAGTTCCATGGCTATGCTGCTTTAATTTCTCAGGGTGTTTTTGCTCCCCACTTGATTTTTCATTACATGACTATGCTGCTTATTTTTGTCAGGGTTGTTTTGCTCCCCACTTGCTTTTTTATTCCAGAAGAGGGACAGAGAGAAGCTACTTGCTCCTTTCTGGGGGAGAGCAAGGTATGTGTTGGGGGGACTTTTCCTAGCATTTCTGCTCTCTGAAGGGGAGATGCCTGCTGACAGATGCTGAGCAGGGCTGCTTTGAGTTGCGGGGAGTCTGAGCCTGAATGCTGGGTCTTAACAGAGGCAGGCTCGATCCGATGGCCTGGGAGGGTCCCACCAACCAACGAGGAGGGCAACCTGTAAAAAAGCTTCAGGGACATTCGCTGTGGGACCTGCACAGCCACCCATCAGACACAGAGAGGGCTGGCAAAGCCTGGCTGACAGACCCTAAGCCAACCCACAGGTGCTGCAATTTGCTAAATGGGTGTCAAAGCCTCAGGGAATGTGCCTGCTCTCAAGGGAGGCAAAAGGGGGGAATGGGGCTGCAGACCAAGAACCTGGGGTTTTCATTGCTCCTTGTGTCAAACACCGCTGCTGGTGGGCAGGACCAAAACCCTCTCCCTCCCGGCCTCCCCATGCCACAGCCCTCGCCTCGCTCACCCTCCTGCTGGGAGGCAGTAGGGTGGTGGGGAGGCAGAAATGCTTCCTCAGAGGGTGGTAATCCTGGAGGTGCAAGTGCCATTCCTGTACATGCTCCCTGACTCCAAGTTGTCTGGGGGAAAGTCCTCCACGCTGTATGCTCTGCTTTTGAGGGCAGTGGCATAGTAGTCAATGGGTTCCTCTGCAGCATTGTCCATCCAACTGAGGCAGAGCAGCCGCTGGAAGGACCGCTTGAAGTTGTCTGAGAGAAAGCCATAGAGGATGGGGTTGGCACAGCTGTTGGCATAGCCCAAGATTACGGAGAGCTGGCTGATGGTGGCATCATCCTGCTCTACAAAGACGTTGACCAGCTGCACGATGTAGAAGGGCATCCAGCAAATGACAAAGACCATCACCACCATCATGACCATGAGGGTGATCTTGCGCTCTGAACGTTTGCGTTGCTGCCAGCCAGCCTTCAGGGCCACCATACGCATCTTGGCAATGATGAGGATGTAGCAGAGGCAGATGGCCACCACAGGCAGCAAGAAGCCCATCAGAAAGGTGTAGATCACAAAGACCACCAGCCACCTCTGGGTGGGCTCTGGCATGAGCATGTTGCAAGCTACCGTTCCATCACTGTTGGCCGCTGTGTTGGAGAAGATGATGATGGGCAGGATGATGAGGATGGAAAGCACCCAGACACCCAGATTGACCATCTTGGCCACAGTGGGCCGTCGGTACCTAGCTGCCTTGATGGGGTGCACCACGGCAATGTAGCGGTCCACACTGAGCACGGTCAGGCAGTAGATGCTGGTGAACATGTTGATGGCATCCACACTGAGCACCAGGCGACAGAGCAGTGAGCCAAAGGGCCAGTGGTGCAGCAAGGTGGAGGTGACCAGAAAGGGGACGCTGAGCATCAGCAGCTCGTCTGCGATGGCCAAGTTGAGGATGTAGATGTTGGTGGCCGTCTTCATCTTGGCGTAGCGTAGGATGACGTAGATGACCATGGAGTTGCCACACAGCCCCACCAGGCATACCACGGAGTAGATGAATGAGATGAGGATGGCGCTGCCCT
>NW_009711773.1:0-3387 GCF_000703405.1 Apaloderma vittatum
AATAAAGCACCTATGACCATATTGATAACCATTTTTTAGAACCACTCTTGATGGCACAGTCAGGTTTTGTGGGTTTTTTGGTCTCATAATACCCGATACACAAAGCATGCTTTATTATTTAAGCAACGGGGAAGCTAAGACTGATACCACACAGCTCTTCCGGATCTTCACCACAACAGAAGAACTCTCTTCCACTTAAAAATCTGCAAACTTATTTTCATTATTCTAATCAATAAACTGCAGTCTCCCCAACTGGAAAGCAGGAATTAGAATACAATTAGTAAAAATCAGTAGCGCACAGGTGCCAAAACGTACCATAGACCAAATGTGACTAGCAAGTACCAGCCATCCTGACATTTTGCTGGCATGACTCGTATTTGTAGTTTCCAAGTCTCTTCAGCTGCGGCTTCTGCCTTCTTAAGAAGTGCCTTCATGGCTGTCATTCAGTTCCTAAAAGAAAAACTACTCATGGCTTGGTGTTTGTCATGTTGACTGTGGAATAAATTAAATCCTTTCTTGCCAATGCATGGAGAATGCAACCCAGGTATTTAGGATCGCTTCTCTATGAATCTGCAGAATAAAATTCTTAGCAGAGTGCAGCTTCATGCAGCAGAGATGGAATTATGCTCCCATGGGTACAAAGCACCTGCTCAAACATACCGATGCAGTATATTTCCTATGAAAATACTATGATGATGGCCATGAGATAAATTTATCACACAAATGACACAGACTGTTATCTTCAGCACTAGCACGGTGTGTTTCATGTCTCTCAGCTGCTTTACTCATAAAATGGATTGAAGAATAAACACTGACTCCAGGAACTAAGGATAACAGGCTACAGTTGAAACCAAAGGTCGAATCGCACAGAAACTATTGTCAGAATAACTCCTCAAAACAGAGCGTGTTCTTTCAACCCAGTAACCTGCCTGCAGGCCATAATATCTGAAGAACTTTGATCGCGAATACATGAATTCGACATGGAGACAATTCACATGGACTGCAGTTATGGAACTTGTTACCCTTGGACCACAGAAGATGGCTTCCTGGTTGCTTCATGCACACCAAATGAATTTAATTAATGTCTTCATAAGCCAGCTCAGTCATTTCACTGGAGGCATCCTTTTCCAGTACTAGTCAAGACTTGCCCTTTCACTCCAGGATCTCTTATTAAACAAACAAAAGGAGGAAATGACCAACCTAGGGCAATGCAGGAAACTTAATGGAATATGACGATTACCTCCAATTCAACGTTACTTCCTTTTGTTCTTAGCATCAGCTTTCTCTGCTATGCTCATTTTTGTAAAGTGGGTTTATTACTCTGCAAGGACTCACTGGATTTTACTGAGCATCACCTCTTACTTATTGGAGCTTTAAAAAAACCACAGTTCTCAAGAACACTATGGAGTACGACTCCTTTTTCCTGTCTCAGCAGGGCCTCTCATGTACCTCAAGCAACCAGCTGACAGCCAGCCAGCCAGAGGTCAGATCTCACCAGCAGTGCCTTCAAGCCTGAAAAGGGAGTTACTCTGCCCTCCTGCAAGACTAAAGCAAAGGCCTCTTGAAGACAATACTACTCATCATCTCCTAGGAGACATTTGCTTTGCTACACCTCCACAGCCAGTGGAAATGGGCAAGGAAAACCTTCGCCCTGGCCAACTGGCACACAGCGCCTGGCACAGCCCTGCTAAACCCTCGGCAGTGATCTGTGGCACTCTTTTTCCAGCCCACTCCTCTTTCATACCTCCTTGGCATCCGAGGAGATCAACTTTTCCTCTCAAAAATTCAGCCCTACTTTATTTCCTCTGTTTTGCTTTCTCAGTACTGTCAACACTTGTCCACACTGGCTGCAGCATGGCTTTGCCTAGAGGCAAAACACATACACAGCCTTGACACTTGCTGAGCTTCCACGCTGGAGAGTCTCCAGGGACTAACATCTACCTTTCTTCCATAGAATCACAGAATCACAGAATGTCAGGGGTTGGAAGGGACCTTAAAAGATCATCTAGTCCAGCCCCCCTGCCAGAGCAGGATCACCAAGGCCATTACTTTATGTCCACTTTCTGGTTTCAACCATTTATTTTTCGTACTTCGATTAATTTTGTGGAAGTAAATTAACAATGCTAAAAAATTGCTACCTTTCATTGGTGACCTGTTTTTTAGCTGGTCTGCACCACAGGCTTGATTCAATAAAAATGCTCTTTTCAGGCTGGTTGTAATTCAACTTCCTGCATCAAGTACTGATTTCCTGAGTGCCTTCTCTCTACCATATATTTACAGGGACCTAGTTAGGCACTAGAGATTAGAGTTCCTGTAAATTCACAAGACTATAATTTCATTTTACAATTTTTAAAAGTGTACCAGGCCCTAGATTCGATTTCAAGAAACTCCTTCCGACTGGGTCTCCGAGCTTTGATCCCTTCACCAGTACATGCAGAAGAGGTCAAATCCAGATGAAAACCAATGGCATCAAATTGAAGCAAAATTCGGTGCAGACAAAAATTGAAAAAAAAATTCGGCTGTAAGCCAAAAACCACAACTCTGGGAAGCTTTACATTGCTGCTGTCTAGGCACGAAGGCAAGTAAACTCCACAGCTGCCAGTTTTAAGAATTTTACTTCTGAGCAAGCTCTGCCTGTGAGACCAGGAAACTGGCCATCCTTTGCTCATCTCTGCAGAGGAATGAGTTTGACAACGCGCTGCTTATCAACCCACTGGGGCTTTGTGCAGCCAGTTTTTGTTAGGATCCTTTTCCAAAAGGGAAGGTATGCCCTAAGGCCAGCCTGTGAGTGGAGATGCATCTTTATTTCTTTAAGCTGTAACCACCACCCCACTCCCCACACACACATGTTCACAATTCCAGAAAGAGCACATGCACGAGCTGAGGTCACTCACCTGAAGGGAAGATGACAGGGTTTGTAATCTGTGCTTTATCCACCGAACTGCACAAGTATCATTTCCCAAAGCACATTTTTCCTGCTTCAGTAATTCCTGAACTACTTGTAATTTTCATCTGGGTCAGTCCCTGGATTTTAGTGATCAGCTTCACCCCCTCACCCTGCAGCTTTGCATCTGAAATCATCACTTCAAGGACAGCGAAAATAGTTTCAAGTAACACCTGCAGCTCATCTTATTTTAAAGCCTCAACCAAACACAGGACCAAGGAGCTGCATTGCAAATTACGTGCTCGAGGCAGATGGTCTCCGTGTGCATCAGCATTCCTTAACTTAGCTATAAAGCAACAGATTTCCTTAGGCATCCCAGTGCTTCTACAAGTATTCAACCGACATATTTCAGCTGGAATTCTCCCAATACATCCAAGGCTAAGCAGCGCATTTAAAAACCAGCTCATTCCAATTCTGCTCTTTGCCTCTGTATTTTTTCCTGC
>NW_009711773.1:3418-5203 GCF_000703405.1 Apaloderma vittatum
AATTTATTTCACCTGCTTTATTTATCCTTTATCAATACAATCCACTTTCTATACTTACTTTTCTCCTGGGCCGATACTAGTGTTTTGGCAGGAAAAAGGCTTCTCACTACACACAACTTTGTTGATAGTTTAATGACACTGATCAATTCTTTCACCATAATGAATTACAGCCAGACTTTGGTAACTTTCAGTTATCACAGAAAAGCCCTAATTTGCTTTATTGATGTCTGCTCAGCAAATCCCTGCAGAAAAGTCAACAGAAAACAAGATGTTACTTTACTCAGTCACATGATGGATAAAGGCAAAAAAAGTTTGCTGGGCTTCACATACTCCACCAGAACAATCTCAGAAAACAAGGTGGAAGCTACACAAATTGAGAGCCAGGTTTCATGGAGAACAAATACCTTCAGTATGATGTATTTGAAAAGCACCAAATCCCACTTAATATTAAAATCAATATAAAACCCCAAATATGCATGTTACAATAACTTTTTTTTTTTGGCAGCATATTTGTATATGGGAAAAAAGAAATACCGGACCTCTCGGCACACCAGAAGACAAAGGAAGCTTTGCCCAATAGCACTGACTTCCTCTCGCTGCCACCACACCAGTATTTCTGCTGGGTAGTGAACAGCACGTGACCAAACCCACATGACACTGCACAGAGCTTGGTGCACTTAACTTGGCTGTTGCTGATGTACAAGCACCATTCTGTTACAGCCACATGAGATCCTTATATTCAATAAAGGCAAATTTTACTAAAATATAAATACTTTCTCTACCTAAAGTACTCCTGTGTGTTCCAGCTTACACATTAGCAAACACACAATTCTCTTTCTATAGATCTTAACCCAAACTTTGAGCAACACGATAGCTGCTGAGAGATGAAGACAGAGAATGAGTTGGTCTGAAATTTAATGGGGCTTCAAACAAATGTGTATATTTGTTTAGGTTCTATGTTCCTGCTCAGAAGTCTTTCTCCAATTTAATTTGTCTGCAAGCATTAAGGCACTAAGAACTCCCACACCTCCACTATAGTCTTGGGAAGTAGAAAACAATAAAAAAACTATTATGTACACAAGTCATTAATTTGACTGTGAAAAGTTTTTAACATTGTTGCTTTCAAGACTACATACACACACACCAAAAAAAAAAAAATCAAAAAGATGTTTTCTACTTACAGCAAGAACTACACTTAGAAATGGTTAAATTGATTGTTACACAATCTGCCTCCAAATAATCCTGTGGTGGCACAAAAAGGCTTGATTTACCTTTAGAAATGAGATCTTATTTTAAAATCGACTTATATATACAAAATATCAGGACTATCACTGGTACTGCTTACATTTCCCAGTATGCATTTTACAGCGAAAACATGTAGCATGAAACTCCAAAGGAAATTCAATGAAAGCATCTTTAGTAAAACGTAGAAACTTTAATTTACATGCAAAACTACAATATACTCATAATAAAAAAATGGTGACTAAACAAATTAAACACAATTTGTAAAAATCGTCCACGTTGTTAAATAGGGCTGTACAACCGAAGATTTACACAAAGTCCCTGTGCATTTTCATCTTTTCAATGCACAACTGAGTTTAAAGGTTCTGCTCGAATATTTCCCAAGTCAAGCGCTGAATCTGTCTCTTCATCAATTTCACCAATGACAGCACTGCAATAAAAAACAGATTATCATTTGTTGAAATCCGCTGTACAAATCTCAAAAGCCATAAAATTAACTTGCTAGTGAAGACATTTTTCTTTTTTTTTTTTTTTTTTTTTTTT
>NW_009711774.1:0-5268 GCF_000703405.1 Apaloderma vittatum
GCCTGGAGGCCGTGTCATTTGTAAATTTAGGACACACAACGCCACCAGATGGGATTTAGGAGGACTCCTTTGTTCCTGTGCTAGAGAAAAGGTGTAGCTGAAACTTCGCTTCTTGCGATTGTTGGCATTTTCCTTTTTTACTTAAAAAAAATGTTCTGGAGCGGTAAAGAGTTACAGAAGTTGGCAAAACCTAAATAATTCACTTTGAGGATTGTTTTAGCCGATGTAGGCAAAGCAGATACATGTTATTTACACTTGGCTTTTTGTAAGCACTGGGTGATCGTGTGTTCCTGTCTTGCAAATAGACTGATGCGCCCTCGCTTTGTTCTGTGCAAAGCTCCGCAGGATTTTTGCATAGAGCCTCAATGGTGGTTCTCGCACAGCTTTTAAATTGCAAATTTGAGCTCCTTGTTCATTTCATTTTCCTGAAAAAGGGGAAGGAATTTGGGGGAAGGGTAACTTGGGGGGCAGGGTAACGTTTTTTGGTGTGTGTTGTTTTTCTTGTTTGGTTTTTTCCTTCCTCGTTTTGCTGGAGCTAGGAGAGTGCCGGTTTTGTTTCTAGCCGTCTGCGTGCTTTCCCCATCTAGTAGAGCTTTTTATAACACACCGAGGTGAGAGTCTGGGCTTGTGCGATTATAGATAGATAATTTGTTACTAACATATTACCCTGATAGATTGAGGCTGTGGTGTAGTGGTTGGGTGTGCTGGGATGAAGGTTGGACTAGGTGATCTTCAGAGGTCCCTTCCAACCCCTGACATTCTGTGATTCTGTGAAACTGGCGGTGAAAATGCCGAAGGGAAGGTGTGCGAGCTGTGTGCTTCTCTTATGTACTTGATTAAGTGCATTTATTTAATTTAGAAGGAGGAAAGTGTGTTGTTTCTGGGAAAACTGGAAGCAGTTATTTCATCTGCCTGTCAGTGCAGCTCCTAAGAGCCTCTTGACCTAATTTGGTTGCGGCACCGTTCGGTTATTGATTTGTTTGTTTTGTTTTCCCTGTAGACAGTGTTGTGTAGAGCTGAGGTTTGTTCCCGAAGCTAGTGCCTGGCACTCACCTCAACTGTAAACACCAGAGCAGGGTCCCTCAGGCTTCTGGTTTGGGCGTGGAGGTGGTTCCCGGCTGCCTCCCTGCTCGCCCCCACCACCTCTGGGAAGGAAGTTTTCTGGCTACGGGGAGGTCACGCGTGGATCTGCAGGGAGTCACCCGTGACTCTGGCCTCGCAAAACTCACCTAATGCTTTCTTCAGCTTCCTAAGAGAAGGCGAGTCAAGTATCTACAGATACGTTCCCCAAAGGGTTCTGTGTTGCGCTAGAGAAAGAATAATCATCTCAGTGGTGCTGGTGGGCTCGGACACCTGGTGTGGCACACAGCAACGCTCCCGGTATATCCATGTTAATGGATCTTGAGGATCTCCTTTTTAGGGGCATGTGATGTTTGAGAGAAATGCAGGTTAGGTCAATGCTTCTCAATAAATTACTTGCCACTTCAGAATATAAAATGCGTAATTCTAAAAGGTGCAGATTCCACTGTATCCATATCCCTGTTTTGGATTTTTTTTTGCCTTGGATCAGGATTTTTTGACTGTCCCAACAATGGAAGCTATCTTCATAGTTATGTCACTGTCCCACCGAGTTAGTTTTTTCTTCCAAGTTTCTCACGTCAATATAATCTTTGCGTAGGAGTCACCACCGTTTCATTGATTGTCCTTAGATCATTATTTCTGATGTTTAAAATAACTACAAACGCTTCGGTACAACCAAGGCTATACATAAATAGTCGTTGCACTGGCTTTTTATATTTTCTCTTTTGGAAATATCTTGTTTGGTAGTTTGGGCAAATAGTTAAAAGTTGCTACATGTTTCAGTGCTCTGGCAATATTTTCTTTGGAACGTTTGCATCCTGATTTTGGAACCCCTATTTCTCACAGTAACAGTTGAATTATAATACTGTTTTGTTCTTGATACCATTTTTACTTAGGTGGTTTTATTTTCAATCTGAAATAAAATATAATGTAAAAGCAGTATATAATGTTCATTGTTAATGTACTAGATGCATTTAACATCTCGTCTTTTTCATGACAGCCAGCCAGAAGAACTCAGGATGAGTAAACCCAGTAATTTTGATATTCAAAATCCATGTAAGTAAGATTTTCATTAAATAGTCATAGAAATTGTTAATGTGCATATATAATATAAATTTATAACTTGCTTTATTTGGGCTCAAAGCACAGCTGGATTTTCAGTAATCAAATTGTGTTCCAATATTTTGAAACTGGCTTATGTTTTAAAAGCACTGGAAGCATAGGGCTTGGTGCGGTCAGGATACCAGTTTTGTGCTTTTCTCAAAGGATATCGCACAGGTACACAAAGAAATCATTAAGTTGCCTCCTGAATTCTAATGTCCTGATGTGTTTATGCACAGTACTGAAAACTATTAGATGACATATTTTGCATGTATCTGAATGTTGTTGTCCACCTGATAATCTTCAGGTGTTTTGGGAGCATGGCTTAGAAATAGGAATGTACAGTACCGTTACCTGTAGGAGAGCTGGCCCTCTCCTGAATCTGCAGACAGGTGAAACGTGTGAAATAATTTCTTCTTAGGAACTAGAAAAAGAACAAATGGTACCCTCTTCTGTATTTACTGTAGAATTTGAAATTAAGGGGAGGTGTATCTACTATCCTTTATCCAGTAATCTGCTTCAAGTTGCATGTGATTAAGAGATGAAAGTTACTGCTCTGCAGCTATTCCCTAACAATTCCAGTACCTTCACTCTGATCATAAACACAACTCTCTGGTTTAGGCTGTGTTCTCTGTGGACGGACAGATGACTGCCCTGAGAAGTATGGAGAGAAAAGGACCTATGTGGAATACAATCTCACTGTTCATTATTACTGTCTGGTAAGTACCTGGTATGGTTTTGACTGAAAAAAAGTAAATGCAACAAGTATTAAATAGTAATAAACTGTCCAAAGAGTTGTAACAGTTTCATTGTTGTAAAGCTTGAAGTGACAGCTTTAACTTGTATAGCCTTGAAGTCTTGTACTTGTCAGGTGCAGCAGATGAAGAAAGGAAATCCCAACAAGCCTTTATTCAAAGCTAAATTCTGTTCACGATCCATTTAAATTAATTACTTAGTTAATTCTCCCAACTTATCATGGCAATGAAGGTACACATTAAGAGAAATGGAACAGATTGTACCTACATATTCCCTTCTCTAAGAGAAGTGTATTTTCAAAATTTAGAATATGAAAATTTCACCCCTTGTGGAAAAAATATTTTTCTTATTTCTCATTAGTTGTTGTTTGGCTGTGAATTATTCTCTGACATTACACTGGACATTGTAACACTTAGGAAATAGTCCTGCTTTTCAGTTTAGCAGCATATACACTACTGATCATATACAGCTTACGGTATCATTTTTTAGTAAAGCTTATAATTTAAAGCTATGAATTTAAAATACGGTTGAGTATCTTTTGTTATCACTCTTTTTCCAAGATTCATGTTTTAAAGGTATACTTAAACTACCCTTAAAATTCTAAATTTCTGCAGGTCTTTAATGACTACTTTTTTTTTTAAAAAAAAGTAATTATTTAGTTGTTAATAAATACAGTTTAAATTTTTTCCCAAGTCCTGAAAAACTCCTCTCAAGAATATCAAGGACAATTTGAGGGTTTTTGCTTATTTTCGCAGCCAGTTCTTTAAATAACGTGTTGATTGCAGATGGTTTAATAGGTTAGATATTAAATGTTTTAAGGCCTAGGCAGAGTGCAGGTTTCCTGAAGTTACATAAAGATAAAAAATTCATTTTTGTAAAGAAATTTTAAGCAACTGGAAGGAAATTTAAGTTTATGTTAATTTTGTTTCATGTATAAGGCCATATGAAATGGTACAAAAAAGTTTTCCTGCTGGAACAGAAGAGCTAGGAAAGGGCATGCTTGCAACACTGAGCCTTATTATTTATATCATAACATATTTCACTGTGAACTTCCTGCAGTCATCTTTTAGGTTTTGGTCCCTGCTTCATTCTACAAGCAAAGAAACCCCTGTGATTTTACTTAAATATAGTAAATATAGAATATAGAAAAGAGCCAGTTAGTGGTGCAGCTTCATTTTCCTCTGCCAGTTGTCTTGCATTTGGAAAAAACAAGTGATTCTGGCATAAAATGTTTGGAATGAAATATTGATAAAAGTCCATAGTTAAATTGTGCTATGTTGAAATGAAAAAAATGAGAACTATAAAATTAGATTACAAGAATATAGGAGGCATCAAGTCATGAAAGTAGTTATTTAAAGTTTGTGATTTAAGTGCCTTAGTAAGTAACTTTAATTTATATTATCGTCAGACTCTTCTGACTTGCTAGCTAATTGATTCTGTTTTTATTTAACTCTTCTCTAAAGTGAATTACTTTTCCTCTTAGGTTGCTCTTCAGTACGGATTCTTCCTGTGGTGCTTCATTATCTCCACAGCGCAGTTGTCATTCACTTTAACTGAACTAATTTACCTTTACTTCCTCTGAAGCTTTATATGCTGAAAGTAATTGTTTGACAATTACCCAAGTAGTCCTTATGCCTAAAAAAAGGAATACACTGTCTTGTACTCGACAGTATTAGAAAAAACTTTGACATTATGAAATATTTATTTTCATGGGACTGGTTACTGTTCCCAAATGTGTCATAACAGACAAAAATATATAGACTTGTTGATTAGGTTTTTTTAATCATTAAAATGTTTGCACATAAGCTTTGTTAGACTAGATTTCTCTCTTGACAAATGCAGCATCGGTAATTTAAAATCTTTTAGGTGAATGTTTTGAAAGGCTTAATTTGTTTTCACAGTTGATGTCCAGTGGCATTTGGCAGAGAGGGGAAGAAGATGAAGGTGTAGATGGATTCTTAATTGCGGATATTCGGAAAGAAGTAAATAGAGCTGCAAAACTGGTAAGAATGCGGTCTTTGTTATTTGCAAGGAAGTAAAAGTAACTTTTTAAGTGCATTTAATATCTGTGGGTTTTGTGTTTTTACTCTAATGGGCAGTGTGCTGAGCGCATTCAAGCATCGGAAATTTACATTTAAATAACAAGTGTATTTGGCTTGTGGAAACCACAAGGGAGGATAAAGCATGCAGGAGTTTGCTAACACTTTTATTTCCTGGGTATGTTTTAGATAAATGAATAAGAGCAAATTACACATGCATAATACCTCGTGAGCCTCAGAGTGACATATAATGTATTTTATATCAGCGACATGGATGACGGCATTGAGTGCA